>NW_015665026.1:273018-326227 GCF_001515625.1 Sinocyclocheilus rhinocerous
CACAGCGGAGAGATTTCAGCATGGAGGATGAAAACCAGACTCAACGAGTGAGTAAAGTAATTTTTTTATCTGATGGCATTTTCTTAAACATTTTAAATTTATTTAGGTAAGATGCATTTGTGTGAGCATTTGGGGAAATATTTATGCTTTTACTTGTGTATTTATGAATTGTGTTTTGAATTGACGAATCTGATTTTGTAAATGTAAATTGTGCTGTGCATTTATGAATTTTGTTTTGTAAATGTATTATTTTTGAGGCCGATCTGGCTCCATAATACAGTGGGCTACAAGAGTAGCATTTTTACTTATTTTTTCATTCCAAATTTGAGTGAACAGAATGGACATGAATTTCTCCTACTTGAATGACTTAGCATTGCATTCTCCTTTTGCTTTAATGACAAACAGCACTTTTGAACTTCAGAATCTTGGTCTAGAACCTGATGATCATGTTCTCAAGCATGATTTGTGACCATCTTGTATTTCAATAAAAAACTCAATTTTTAAAATAAAAGAATACATAAATTATGTAAAAAAAAAAGAAAAAAAAAAAGGAGATCTTGATCAGTGTCATGCATTTCCTGATTTGATTGGTGACCTACAAATAGTGCAGAATAATATTTGAAATATGTAAGCCACAACTTTTTTCCACATTTAAATTCAGTGTTTTGAATCACACATTTTCAGTGTAGATTCAGACTTTTGAATCCCGCTTTATACAATAAATTAAATATAGCAAATGATATGGATATAAATATCTTGGCATTAAATAGACACTTATTTTACATAGTATTAACACAAAATTCTAAAATAAATAAATAAAGTGTTGTTATGCCAGTAGGTGGCAATAATTGATCATCACTGAGTCATTCAATCTTTCATCAATACGATTCATTCAAACACTGATTCATTCAGGAATGAAACATCTTTATAAGTTAGTGGTTGAATCATTTACTCAAGTGGTTGAATCATTTACTCAAATGATTCTTCCAAACACTGATTCATCCAGGAACGAAACAAGTGAATGAGTCGTTGAATCATTCACTCAAATTTGTTCAAAACAGTGTGTTGATCACAGCAGTTAGTTCTGTTGTGGCTTTGAATGGAATTAGTTTAATTTACGGAGCAAAAATAGAAAAAGTAATGAACAATTTGTAAATAATGTAAATTTAATTAGCTTTTTTTTTATAGAACCTTTGTAATAAATTGTGTGACTTGTCTGAATATCGAAATAGCAATCTTGTTCATATGATATTGCTTAAGCATCACTACATACAGTGGGTACGGAAAGTATTCAGACCCCCTTAAATTTTTCACTCTTTGTTATATTGCAGCCATTTGCTAAAATCATTTAAGTTAATTTTTTTTCCTCATTAATGTACACACAGCACCCCATATTGACAGAAAAACACAGAATTGTTGACATTTTTGCAGATTTTTTAAAAAAGAAAAACTGAAATATCACATGGTCTTAAGTATTCAGACCCTTTGCTCAGTATTTAGTAGAAGCAGCCTTTTGATCTAATACAGCCATGAGTCTTTTTGGGAAAGATGCAACAAGTTTTTCACACCTGGATTTGGGGATCCTCTGCCATTCCTCCTTGCAGATCCTCTCCAGTTCTGTCAGGTTGGCTGTCCACCAACGTTTACCATCCAACCTGGCAGAACTGGAGAGGATCTGCAAGGAGGAATGGCAGAGGATTCCCAAATCCAGGTGTGAAAAACTTGTTGGATCTTTCCCAAAAAGACTCATGGCTGTATTAGATCAAAAGGGTGCTTCTACTAAATACTGAGCAAAGGGTCTGATTACTTAGGACCATGTGATATTTCAGTTTTTCTTTTTTAATAAATCTGCAAAAATGTCAACAATTCTGTGTTTTTCTGTCAATATGGGGTGCTGTGTGTACATTAATGAGGAAAAAAAATTAACTTAAATGATTTTAGCAAATGGCTGCAATATAACAAAGAGTGAAAAATTTAAGGGGGTCTGAATACTTTCCGTACCCTCTGTATATAAAATTGCTGAGAGTACAGTAACTGCCATTTATGATGCCAGTAAGCTGGACTCAGTAGAGAAAGCACTGCATTGTCCTGGTGAGGCAGTGTATATGTATGTGATGCAGTGCGTGTGAAATTCACAGTGACAGTGAAATCGCATAAAGATTTATGCTTTTTTTTTTTTTCAAAGGATGTTGCCTTTTGTTTATCCTAAACTTAGACCTCTCTCCACCAGAATAACACCTTGAAATGTGAAGCTGTCATAAAGAGTTAAATAAAAGCCACTGTGCTCAAAAATGTAGCCACAACCTTGCTATAGAAAAGAGCAAGACAGAGCGTGTCTTTTAATTCTGGCTGCGATTGTTTTTTTTTTCTTGAACTCTCAGAGTGGAAAAGTGGGGCGTGAATGGATGGAATCAGACACGTCGCTTTTCTGCCTGTGAATAAAGTATGTGCTTTGTGTCCCTCCAGGGGCTTTCTGTCAGCGCTGGTGTTGTTTTGCTTTGTTCTGGCGTGGGTGATTTGTCTTGTCTTATCCCCATTTGTCACCTCGGAAGTGTCTAATGGAAGACGCTCTGTTGGGCGTGTCGAACATTTGATGTGAACATGTGGCTTTGCAGCTTGGCATCGGTGGGCATCAGCGTCCACGTGGCTGATTGTTTGTTTTGGTGGAGACGGTTTGTACCACCCAGTGTTTTAATTCGAAATGCGGCCAATCACAGACAACCCTCCTGCAGCATCTTAAAAAACAAACAATTTATTTTCTACTGGTGTTGTATCGGCTTACACCTTCAGAGGATTATTTTTTATTCTAGGGTTTGTGTATATACTATTGCTGTTGAATTATGTAAAGAAAGCAGCAAACACATGGATTTGATCTGTGTATTGTGAAGCTTTGAGAGCACAGTTTGTCTTTCAGGCTGAGGTTTGGACATCTTTTTCTGATGTTTTATTTGTGGTTACTTTACTGTTTCATTCTCATGTCCCTTTCCGAGATAAAGTTGCCACAGCTCTGCGTAGAACACAATGTTTTTATCTTTGAATATGTCAAGATTCAGCCCTCGTCTGAGCCAAAGAAAGTGTCTCCCTGGTGGGAGGACGCTGTAATTTCTCAAACTGCTCTGCGTCTTGATTAAATTAAAGTAAGACAGTTAATCACTTAAATGTCAAAGATCCATGGAAATTGTTCACATCACTTTTCCTATTTTAGCACCAAATACAGGATTAAAATAATTTCATAAACAACTTACGCTGACTATTGGCACCATTGCAATTGATGAAATTTAATTTTCTTAACAGGATGTAATATGCCCTTTTCCGGCATTCGTTTGAATCCGTGATGAGACCTGCTGTGATCCAGAGTAATCTCTTCATTTTAGACGCTTTTGATGCTTAATCAAATGCCACTGGATTAGCTACACATTTACAAATCCCATACATTTGAATGAAAAGAATATCTGTCCATCTCTGCGAATAGAAAATTTCTCTTGGCCTCTTCTTTTTTTCTTGCCATATTTTAAGCTGGTCAGACTGTTTCCTCCTGAGTTTGACAGGTGAAGCCATGAGCTCTGTCCTGTGTGTGGATCTCTCTTATGTGTTTGAGTTCACATGGAGGCTGCCGTCCCCAAAGGAACTCAGAGGAAACTCTGTGGAGAAGAAAGTTTGAAAGTGAAAGTGAAAGTGAAGTGACATGTGGCCAAATATGGTGACCCATACTCGGAATTAGTGCTCTGCATTTATCCCATCCAAAGTGCACACACAGCAGTGAACACACACACACCGTGAACACACACCCGGAGCAGTGGGCAGCCATTTTTTGCTGCGGCGCCCAGGGAGCAGTTGGGGGTTCGGTGCCTTGCTCAAGGGCACCTCAGTCGTGGTATTGAGGGTGGGAGAGAGCGCTGTACATTCACTCCCCACACCTACAATCCCTGCCGGTACGAGACTCGAACCCGCAACCTTTGGGTTACGAGTCCGACTCTCTAACCATTAGGCCACGACTTCCCCAGTTTGTGTTGGAGCTGTGGCCTAGGGGTCAGCACACATAAACGTTGAGCCTTGGCGTGCATGTAGGCAGTGTGAGTTTGAGTCTTGGTTCTGTTGAAGTGAGCATGTAGAGCTGCTGGTGAGAGCAGATGTGTGAATGAGTGAGGTGGCATTCACAAAGGACTTGTTCTTCCGTTCCAAAGCAACTAGGCAAGGCGCAGCAGCGAAATGGAACTGAATGCATTTTGAGATGCATTTTTAGAACTAGGTTTAGTTTTTAATTTAATTTTAAAAATTAAATGCTCTTTGCATGAGACTCAAAAAGCAAAAGTTAAAATATGAGGCATGAACATAGCCTTTGCTGTTGTCATGACAACCAATGCATGTATTATTTTCTATTGGTTTTGGGTTTATACACACACACACGCACACACACACACACACACACACACACACATATATATATATATATATATATATATATACTGCCATTAAAAATGTGGGATCAATAAGATTTGTAATGTTTTTTAAAGAAGTCTCTTTTGCTCATTAAGGCTGCATTTATTTGACCAAAATACAGTAAAATATTACCATTTAAAATATTGGTTTTCTAGGTTAGCCACAATAAAAGACCACTCTAAAATGTGCATTTTTATCACGCAGCACAATGCCACAGATGTCGCAAGTTTTGAGGGACTGTATATATTAGGGTTGGTTGCGCGTGTGTGTGTGTGTGTTGACTACCATTTAAAAGTACAATTTTGAATCAGTGCTTATATTTAGCAAGGATGCATTCAGTTGATCAAAAGTGATAGTAAAACATTTACCATGTTACAAAATATTTCTATTTCAAATAAATGCATTTCTTTTGAACTTTATATTCATCAAAGAATCATGGAAAAATTATAATAATTTTCTTGAGCAATTCTTTACTGTTTTCTTGTGAACTTTTTAAAACATTTTAAATTACTGTTTTTATCGTATGTTTGGTTAATACAAGAGCCTTCTTTCAAAACAATTTTTAAAAATTGTATCAACCCCAAACATTTAAACAGTAATGTGTGTGTAATGATACAGTACATGAATAATAAACAAGAAAACACACACACACACACACTCATATATATATATATATACAAATAAGTAAATAAGATTTTATAATGATAATAAAGATATACCTTGCTTTTGACACCTCCTTTTAAAATGTTGCCAAGACATGACAAAATGTTTTTGTTCTGCAGAAAAAAGAAACTTTTTGTTACGCTCCGTCAACTGCCAATAAAACTGATGAAAAGACCAAACATTAAAAAAAGTTGTGTCGAGTACATTCATTACACCAAATTATTTTTATTTCTGTAACACTGTCCACTTTAACTTCACAGATGCAAACAAAAGTCCATCTGCTTAGTGCTTGATCTTCCCGTCTGAATCTGGAGCAGCAGCATTCGCTTGTGTTGTCCGTATTTTCTCGCTTTCCTCTTCACATTTCACTATAATGACCGCAGCATCAAAGGGTGCCAGTGATAGAGGCAGCATCTAAAAACCTCTTAATGTGTTCCTGTTATTCTTCCGCCAAAGAAGACACGGCCTGCCGACAGCACGAAAATGAAACGGCCCAAATAAAAAAAAAAAACACGTGGTGTCCTGAAAATTACGTTAGACACTCTGAAGAATGCTTTTGTTGTTTCAGTACACCATGCAAATAAGACATGATCTCAGTCATTTGCCCGTGAAAAAATACCTTTCTTGTCGCCTTTGATCTTTAGAGCAGATCTGGGGAAAAAAACCTTGGCTGTGTCCATCACGGTTGTTCATTTTTCCTGCTCTGTTTTTGTCTTTTATGGATAATTAGATGGGCGAAGGGGGGAAACATGATCACAGATGCAACAGGAGACACTTATGAGGTGCTGGTTGATCATTCCTTCTTCACCGAGCCAGTATCCTGTGAGGTCACCAATGCCCTGGGCAGCACCAACATCAGCCGTAACGTGGATGTTTACTGTGAGTTTAACTGCTACATATACAGTGGGTATAGAAAAGAATCACAACCCTTTAAAATAATCACATGTTGTTGCATTGCAGCCTGTAATGAAGACGGACACAGTTTTTGTTTTATCCAGCTGTATTTACTCAATGCAACTTATAACATCCAAGTGAAAGATATAACACCAACATGTCAGAAAAAAATTTAATAAAACAACAGATTCACTGAGTTGGAAAAAGGATCAGTATTTTGTTGAACCACCTTTTTCTTTAATTACAGCCTTTAGTCTGTTGGGATATGTCTCTACTAACTTTGCACATCTAGACTTTGCAATATTTGCCCACTCTTCTTTGCAGAACCTCTCAAGTTCAGTTAAATTTGATGGTGACCACCTTCCACCTATTTCTTGAGTAACATGACTTTCTTCCATGATTGTTCTTTTGCATACAGCAGAAGTGAATGAATATGTGTATGTATGTATTTGTGTTGTAGTCGGACCCCGTCTGGCCGCTGAACCCCAGAGCCACCAGGTGGATCGGGGATCTGATGCCGTGTTCAGTTGCGCTTGGATTGGAAACCCTTCGCTCACCATTGTCTGGATGAAAAGGGGCCATGGAGTCGTACGTAATTTAATCTGCATTACTCAGAAAACTTATAACAGGGATGTGCAAAAATTGGCTCGCTTTCAGTTCCTGAGTTGGCAGTACTCCACAGGAAGTTAAATTGGAATTATCCACCTTTTTCTTGAGTAACTGTTGAGTGCCGCCATGATGGATTCTAACTTCTGTTTGGATGCTGTCATGTTTTGGTCTCAGTAAAAGCAATAAACTTAAGGAATTCCTTTAAAGTACCTTGCATTCTATGACAAAGACTGGCAAGAGAAACGAGCATGGCTTGGCAGTGGGATCTGTATGTTAGATATGAGCGCTCATCTGTTTTCAGTGCAGCTAAACACGGGCCATTTCATGTCATCTACCCACTCATTAAACTATGACAGGTGAGTCAGTGCAAAAAGACGGTCATTACGACACTGTAAGTGATGGATCTATGGAACCATGTGCTTTTTTAAACAATTTTCATAGGTTTAACGTTACATTATTAGCTCAGAAAATACATTCAGGAAAAAGGTGGATAGTAAGTGTAATAAGTGTAAGTGTCCACAAAAGTTAATTCATTTATTATGATGAAATATCTATCTATCTATCTATCTATCTATCTATCTGTCTATCTGTCTATCTATCTATCTATCTATCTATCTATCTAGATACTATTACACTATAGGTTTTATAAAGTTGGCTTGAAAAAACCAACTTACTGAAATCCTATTTAAACTTGGTCCATGTACGTTTTGATAGTTTGTTTTTCAATCTGAAATGAAATGAGCAGAAACAAGAAAACAGTCGTGTTTTCGTTTTTTCATTTGTTAAAAAAAAACGAAAAAAACAAGATTTTGGCTCGATTTTCTTTTTTTTTGGTTCACGGGTAGAAAACAGATAAACGACTTCAAAATTCGTTTTCCCCTTGTGGGCGGTCCTAACACGCCCCTTGCCGCCGATTGGTCAACCAGATCTGAGCCCGTGACGTAATCCTCAATTAGTTTTGCAAAATAATAGTCCTCTGCTGCTGTACGGGGCAGGTCCTAGATCGGGTGCAACCTAATGCGTTTCACAGAAATATTTATTTCAGAAATTTTAATCAGCACCCAGCCTGTTTTATTTAGCTGTGCGCATAGTTAAATCTGTATGGTGAAGCTGCACTACCCATAGACAGCGCAGAACGGATGAGCAGCACAGATAAAAAATTAAAAAATAGACATAAAAGGGTCCCCCAGATATTTTTTAGTAAAAAAATAATGACAAATCTGTTTAAGCTCACGCAGTTAGATTATGGTACATTTCGTTAATTCATTATTTACAGTCATACATGTGACTGAAGTCTGTTTTTAGGCTGTCAAAATGTAAATGCCTCTACTACAACATCTATAGACCGCTAAGCGCATATGACATCGTTTAGGCTGCTTGTTTTGTGCTGCTCCAGTGAAGCTAAGCGAAAGAAAAAAAAAGCGTCTGAAAAAGAAAGCTTCTTATGCTACTGACTTTTTTGATGGGTAATTTTCTCTTTTTCTATCTTTCTACTATATTTATACACTCCATGTCGGAGCTTTTGTAGTTTACCTACATACATTGGAAACGTGCACTCATTTTTCATTATTACAATTTTTAACATTTTATACATTTACATTTAATCATTTAGCAGACCCATAGACAGCGCAGAACGGATGAGCAGCACAGATAAAAAATTAAAAAATAGACATAAAAGGGTCCCCCAGATATTTTTTAGTAAAAAAATAATGACAAATCTGTTTAAGCTCACGCAGTTAGATTATGGTACATTTCGTTAATTCATTATTTACAGTCATACATGTGACTGAAGTCTGTTTTTAGGCTGTCAAAATGTAAATGCCTCTACTACAACATCTATAGACCGCTAAGCGCATATGACATCGTTTAGGCTGCTTGTTTTGTGCTGCTCCAGTGAAGCTAAGCGAAAGAAAAAAAAAGCGTCTGAAAAAGAAAGCTTCTTATGCTACTGACTTTTTTGATGGGTAATTTTCTCTTTTTCTATCTTTCTACTATATTTATACACTCCATGTCGGAGCTTTTGTAGTTTACCTACATACATTGGAAACGTGCACTCATTTTTCATTATTACAATTTTTAACATTTTATACATTTACATTTAATCATTTAGCAGACACTTTTATCCAAAGTGGTTTACAAATGAGTGCTGTGACAAGTCTGTAATTATAACTGATCATTAATTAATTATTAGTCCACCTAGATAAATGTGCGCTGTTAGACGCATATCCTATCGTTTGTGCCTCTCCAACTCTCTAGTTGAAGCTAAAGTGCACTCGGCAGCACATGGAGGCGCCAGCGAGATCACTTGCATTTTTCATAACTTAATACGCAGTCATTTTTGCTCATAAAGGTAAGAGTAATACATCATTCTAAACTGTAAAGGGGCTAGTTTTATTTGTGTGCACTGACAATATCAACAAAACGTTGTGCTTTTATAAAATAAAGAAAACACACGAGTTGTGTCCAATGTTTCTACATTTTCATGTACATGTTATAATGGATTTCTTTCATGTTGTGGGGGGGGGGACCAAATGATCAGTGAGAGCAGAAAGAATGTGTCACACGTTTTAAACCCAACAAAATGGTAAAATACATATATCAAGAGCATGCTCACAGATGAGAACAAAACAGCGTTGGCTGAAGTGGATTAGAGCCCTGCACGGGTCTCAAATAGGCCCTAGCCCGTCTTTTTTCCCTTTTCCCAAAAAAAGCTTATACTACTGTTTCAGCTATTAAAATAGTTATTTTTTGTATGTAATGGAAAAGTGATTATATTTCGTTTCGTTTTTTTATAAAGTAACTTTAGAAAAACGTTTGGAGAATTTTTTGTTCGTTAAATATAAGTTTTTGTTTTTTTAAAGTAACGACAGGCAGCGCAGAATGGATGAGAAGCAAAGATAAAAAAAATAGATGTAGGGGGGTATTTTTTTAGTAAAAAATAATGATGACAAATCTAATTAAGCTCACACAGTTAGGATTTGGTCATACATGTGACTGAAGTCTGTTTTTAGGCTGTCAAAATGTAAATGCCTCTACTACAACATCTATAGATCGCTAAGCACATGACATCGTTTAGGCTGCTGCTCCGGTGAAGCTAAGCGAAGAAGTGCGAAAATGAGTTGGAAAGAGAAAGCTTCTTATGCTACTTACTTTTTTGATGGGTAATTTTCTCTTTTTCTATCTTTCTACTATATGTATCCACTCCATGTCGGAGCTTTTGCATTTTACCTACATACATTGGAAATGTGCACTCATTTTTCATTATTACAATTTTTAACATTTTATACATTTACATTTAATCATTTACCAGACGCTTTTATCCAAACTAGTTTACACATGAGTGCTGTGACAAGTCTGTCATTATAACTGATCATTAATTAATTATTAGTCTATATTTATGATTATTGCAAAGTCATCAAAACTGGCTCATGACATCAAAACTACCTCAAATGTTGAATCAAAATGATCATGCATGACATTCTTTGAAGTATACAGTATGCATGCAGTCATACTAACTCATTAGTGAAATCTCCACCTGGTGGCACAAAAGTACAGCTGGCACCATTACTCAGACTGGAATTTTCATTAGTAAATGAAGATTAAATAATCGGCACGCACAGTGCCGTACACCTGCAGGCGCCACTGACTCGGACGGTTGTCGTGGCAATAAACACCGTAAACAGCAACCGTTCGCGTGTCAGCGCTTAATGCGCATATCCTATATTAAAGGCATTTTAGGGGGCCCTTGGCTTTTGGGGGCCCAAGGCGGTCGCCTACCTTTGCCTAATGGGTAAGTCCGCCCCTGGCAAAGTCATCCAAACTGGCTCATGGCATCAAAACTACCCAAAATGTCGAAAATAAATCAGAATGATCGTGCATGACATTCTTTGAAGTATACAGTATGCATGCAGTCACACAAACTCATTAGTGAAATCTCCACCTGGTGGAGCAAAAGGACAGCTGGCACCATTACTCAGACTGGAATTTTCACTAGTAAATGAAGATTAAATAATCAAATAAATTGCTACTGAATTTGACCAGTAATACCCTCCAGTGAGTTTATTTTCTACTTTTTTTTTTGTTTTGTTTTTTTGTTATTTTAATGTATTTGGAAGTCACATCAAATATTAATTAGGGTAAGCAATTAAAAAGACGAACAATAGTTTATCTCTCGTTGTTTATTTAATTTTTACTGTACTAATCATAGCCGCGGGAACGTGGCATTTAGCCAGGATTTATGTTATGAGTGTGCATAGCCCTCGAGGCTTAACATGTTGATAAATAACTAGATAGATGAATAACTAAATTACTGTTATTTAACAGCACAATTTTTTTTTTTTTTTACAGTGATAAGCATTACTTAAGTAAAATTTACAAACAAAGAGTCAATAAAATTTACTGGGAATTCCCAACTTAAAATGTTCTATTTAAAGCTACTAATAATTATGTTTAGGCTTTTACTTGGCAATTTTTTGTAAATTAGCTAGCCTTTTCTGAGTGAAAATTGTTTCCAAGCTTTTTTCAAGTAAATCCTACTCCAAATTTTTTTTCAGTGTAATTCTTAAGGCTTGTGCCGGTGTGTTCATCCATCCACCGATTTTTATATAATAGGCCTAACATAAATAATGTTGCCTATAGTCGAGTTGGACAGCAGAGTGTAATTCTTAAGGCTTGTGCCGGTGTGTTCATCCATCCACCGATTTTTATATAATAGGCCTAACATAAATAATGTAGCCTATAGTTGAGTTGGACAGCAGTCTGCTTCATACAACACGAGCCGCAGCGCAAGATTGACTGAACCGGCTCCGGCAAACGCGCAGAACTTTTACTTTTTACTAAAGTAATAATGGACCACAAACTGAGCGTTCGTTTTAATGGGGGAAAAGTTTGTTTTAACGCGGATATATAATCAGTCTTCTTAGTCGTTTTGTTAATAAAAGTTTAGCGAGTTTTAATGAACCAAAAACTAAGCATTTCTTTGCCAGTAAGGGGGAAAGTCCACAGTCTTTCATTTATTTGTGTTACAGCGTCTTATTCATTTTGTTAATAACGAATAATGTTAATAATATTTCGGTTAAAAGATTGGGGGAAGATAACCTAAAGATCAAACACGATCAAAAGAGCTACAGATGCTGAACGTCATCGACATCTTTTCTTGTTAAATGTGCGAGTGTATTTGGATAGCACTGGTGTTGTCACAAGTTAATTAATCAGTGGGAAAATTTCCTCACCGGCACATTCTTAATGCTGGCTGCATAAGTTACAGTTACATGATAGAGGCCAGCGTCGGCGCCTCAGGGGGCCCGGCCCGGCCACCTCAGTCACTGTGCCCCTTCACCTCTGGTGCCATCTCCAGAGTGGGCACTCTGATTTTAGTCTGAGAGGCAGGCTACTGCCCTGGGAAGATCTCCCAGGCTGTTAAAAACACGGATTAAAAGCGAAATGTTTTCATTTCGGTTTGTTCTTGGCAAAAATATTTTTTTTCGTTCAGGTTCCATAGCGAAATAAGAACGGCAGAGCGTTTAGAAAGAATTCTAATAAACTTTTGCTAATATTCTTGAATGAATCTTCAAACTGCTAACACTGCACTTTGCAGTTTCGAATTATGCCTTAGGCCTACTGTATGACCAGAAATGACCGAGTAGGGCCTATGTTTCCGCTGTTTGATCGCGCCGGTGCCTCACGCGCACACTATGCTATTAATTGCAAACAGTGCACTGAGCGCAGTCGTTCACCGTGCCGTTCAGCATGAGCACTCCAGTGCGTCCAGTGTGGCATATTTTTGCTCATTATGATTTTTTCCATAGATACTGGAACGCGCGTGAACTACAAAACCTATTTTACATAATAAATAGCTTCAAATGCATCGCGTAGGCCTATATGGAAACATTTGGATTTGTGCCGAATGAGAGAGGTAGGATATATGAGCCCAATTTTACCTTCAGTTTCTCTTTGTTTTGGCTTGTTTATAGCTAAGCCTATATTATATACTGCAATTATATTTATCCATTTGTAAAAATATTATATAAATGTTTATATAAATATTTATCCACTTATACGTGACTTATCTTTTATTTTCATCTCAAAACCGTAAAATTTATTTTTTGCATGTTTTTTTTTAAACATGCAGAAAACTAAAATAGTCAATTAATCTGTTAAAAATTGTTACTGTGGGTGAACAAATTTACTTTAGTAGATAACAACAGAGTCTGGGCCAAATCTGGCTTACATTCGGCACTTCTGGCTTCATTCTGGCGTCGTTTTTTCACAATCAGTGCAATTTTATTTTTATTTTTTTTAAATGTACGATGCATTCTGCCAGTTAAAAAAAAAAAACTGACTCGTGTATTTATGACATCAATTACAACATTCTTTTTTCAGAAATTGAAGTAACTTTAAATGTTATTGTGTGTTTGTACTTTTCATAGCCTATTTTTAGCTTTATAGAGAGCTTCCAGTAGGTTATTTCACGGAGCTGTCAACACTGATCCGACCGCCTGCAATCAGTTGACGAACATCCTATTCATATATAATACTAGGCTAGGCTATATGTTATTAAATTGTAGGCTATATCAAATTATTTTATTTACAATTTTCGTATTTGTTTTTTTCCTGTTTTATTCGTTGCATCTGAAAATTACTTCTGCACTATAGTCTACATAATTTAAATTGAAATCAATTGATATTCAGAAACAGGTTTTTTTCTTTTCAAAGAAAAAGTGCATGCCCCCTCATTATGTGCGCCAACCCTGATAGAGGCATTTACATTTTGACAGCCTAAAAACAGACTTCAGTCACATGAATGACTATTAACTAACGAAATGTACCGTATCAACCGCGTGAGCTTAATCAGATTTGTCATCATTATTTTTGGTAAAATAATATCTGGGGGACCCCCCTACGTCTATTTTTATTTATTTATTTATCTGTGCTTCTCATCCGTTCTGCGCTGTCTATGGGTAGTGCAGCTTCACCATACAGATTTAACTACGCGCACAGCTAAATAAAACAGGCTGGGTGCTGATTAAAATTTCTGAATTATGATTTTTTCCATAGATACTGGAACGCGCGTGAACTACAAAACCTATTTTACATAATAAATAGCTTCAAATGCATCGCGTAGGCCTATATGGAAACATTTGGATTTGTGCCGAATGAGAGAGGTAGGATATATGAGCCCAATTTTACCTTCAGTTTCTCTTTGTTTTGGCTTGTTTATAGCTAAGCCTATATTATATACTGCAATTATATTTATCCATTTGTAAAAATATTATATAAATGTTTATATAAATATTTATCCACTTATACGTGACTTATCTTTTATTTTCATCTCAAAACCGTAAAATTTATTTTTTGCATGTTTTTTTTTAAACATGCAGAAAACTAAAATAGTCAATTAATCTGTTAAAAATTGTTACTGTGGGTGAACAAATTTACTTTAGTAGATAACAACAGAGTCTGGGCCAAATCTGGCTTACATTCGGCACTTCTGGCTTCATTCTGGCGTCGTTTTTTCACAATCAGTGCAATTTTATTTTTATTTTTTTTAAATGTACGATGCATTCTGCCAGTTAAAAAAAAAAAACTGACTCGTGTATTTATGACATCAATTACAACATTCTTTTTTCAGAAATTGAAGTAACTTTAAATGTTATTGTGTGTTTGTACTTTTCATAGCCTATTTTTAGCTTTATAGAGAGCTTCCAGTAGGTTATTTCACGGAGCTGTCAACACTGATCCGACCGCCTGCAATCAGTTGACGAACATCCTATTCATATATAATACTAGGCTAGGCTATATGTTATTAAATTGTAGGCTATATCAAATTATTTTATTTACAATTTTCGTATTTGTTTTTTTCCTGTTTTATTCGTTGCATCTGAAAATTACTTCTGCACTATAGTCTACATAATTTAAATTGAAATCAATTGATATTCAGAAACAGGTTTTTTTCTTTTCAAAGAAAAAGTGCATGCCCCCCCCTTATGTGCGCCAACCCTGATAGAGGCATTTACATTTTGACAGCCTAAAAACAGACTTCAGTCTCATGAGTGACTGTAAATAATTAATTAACGAAATGTACCGTATCGTGCTGATTAAAATTTCTGAAATAAATATTTCTGTGAAACGCGTTAGGTTGCACCCGATCTAGGACCTGCCCCGTACAGAAGCAGAGGACTATTATTTTGCTAAACGAATTGAGGATGACGTCAGGGGCTCAGATTTGGTTGACCAATCGGCAGAAAGGGGCGTGTTAGGACCGCCCACAAGGGGAAAACAAATTTTGAAGTCGTTTATCCGTTTTCTACCCGTGAACCAAAAAAAACGAAAATCGAGCCAAAATCTCGGTTTTTCGTTTTTTTTAACAAATGAAAAAAAGGAAAAAAACGACCATTTTCTCGTTTCTGCTTATTTCATTTCAAATAGAAAAACAAACGATCAAAACGTACACGGACCAAACTTCTTCTTCTTCTTCTGTGACCAAATTTTTAAATGTATCTCCTCCTAGACTTTTAAAGCTACAATCACCAAACTCGGGTCAGACCTTCAGACTGGTCTGACTCGGGTTGCTATATCTTTTCTAACTGATCCGGCTTACGGTTTTCATAAACCAGACTATGAAAACCACCTAAAATCCCATTGACTTTCATTGAGGGGGTGAAAACTTTTATACAATAAGACGTATGGTGTATTTAAGCTGTCTATTGCTATAGCAAAGCTTAACAACTCCCTACCGAAAAAACAGCTAAAACCAGCCTAAGCTAATTGACTGCTTTGGCTGGTCTCTCAAGCTGGTTTTAAAGTGGTTCTGGCCACTTTTTTAGCAGGCCAGGCTGGTCTTAGCTTGTTTTTAGCTGTTTTTTTTTAACGGAATCAACTGGTTTTAGCTGGATTAGCATAGAGACATGCTAACAACATGCTAGTAACTTGCTAATCATGTTAGAAACATGCTAACAAAATGCTAGTAACTTGCTAATCATGCTAACAACATGCTAGCAACATGTTAATCATACTAGAAATGTGCTAGTAACTTACTAATGTTAAAAAGGCTAATACCATGCTAGTAACGTGCTAATCATGCTATAAACATGATAACAACTTTGCTAAAAATGTTAGTAACTTGCTAATCATGCTAACAAAATCCTAGTAACTTGATAATCATGTTAACAACATGTTAGTAACTTGCTAATCATGCTAGAAAATGCTAACAAAATGCTAGTAACTTGTTAATCATGTTAGAAACATGCTTGCAACTTGCTAAACATGATAGAAACATGGTAGCATCATTTTAGGAACATGCTAATCATGCTAGTAACTAGCTAATCATGTTAGAAACATGCTACTAACTTGCTAAACATGCTAGAAACATGCTAGCATCATTTTAGGAACATGCTAATCATGCTAGAATCATGCTTGTATTTTACTAATAATGCTAACAACATGCTAGTAACTTGCTAATCATGTTAGAAACATGCTAGCATCATGCTAGTAACTTGCTAGTCACACTAGATACATGTTAACAAAATGTTTGTAACTTGCTAATCATGTTAGAAGCATGCTAGTAATTTGCTAAACATGCTAGAAACATGCTAACATCATGTTAGTAACATGTTATTCATGCTAGAATCATGCTAGTAACATGCTAATCATGCTAGAATCATGCTAGCAACATGCTAGTAAACTTGTTAATCATGCTAACAAAATGCTAACACCATGCTAGTAACATGCTAGTCATGCTAGACACATGCTAGCAACTTGTTAAACATGTTAACAAAATGCTAACAAATTGTTAAACATGTTAGAAACATGTTATCAACTTGTTAACATCATGCTAGTAACATACTAATCATGCTAGTATCATGCTAATTATACTAGAATCATGCTAGCAACATGCTAGTAAATTTGCTAATCATGTTAACCAAATGTTAACACCATGCTAGTCATGCTAATAACATTCTAACAAAATGCTAGCAATTTGTTAAAAATGCTAGAAACATGCTAGCATCATGCTAGTAACATGCTAATCATGCTAGAATCATGCTAGTAACATGCTGATCATGTTAACAACATGCTACTAACTTGCTAATCAATGTTAACACCATGTTAATAATTTGCTAATCAGGTTAGAATCATGTTAACAACATGCTAGCAAAATGCAAGTAACATGCTAATCATGTAAACAACATTCTAGTAATGTGGTAATCATGTTAACATAATGCTAGTAACTTGCTAATCATGCTAGAAACATGCTAGTAACATGGTAATCATGCTAACAACATTCTAGTAACGTGGTAATCATGTTAACATCATGCTAGTAACTTGCTAATCATGCTTGAAACATGCTAGTAACATGGTAATCATGCTAACAACATTCTAGTAACGTGGTAATCATGTTAGAAACATGCTAGTAACTTGCTAATCATGCTAACAGAATGCTAACAACATGCTAGTAACATGCTAATCATGCTAGAATCATATTAGCAACATGTTAGTAATTTGCTAATTATGTTAACAACATGCTAGTAACTTGCTAATCATGCTAACAAAATGCTAACACCATGTTAATAAATGCTAATCATGCTAGCAAACATGTTAGTAACCTGTTAATTATGCTAACAACACACTAATAACATGTTAATCATGCTAGCAACATGCTAGTAACATGCTAATCATGCTAAAAACATGTTAGCAACATGCTAGTCATCGTAGAATCAGCCTAGCAACCACCCCAGGTACCCTAGCAATATGTTTTATACCTATCTGTTTTTCTGATAGACTGTATTGCCTTGAAAACATTCAAACTTTAATCTTTAAAACTATTTTAACTTTCAAACTACTTCAAACTGAAAACTTTCAGACTGCAAGCTTTTAAAACTTTTTCACACTTTCTAAATAGGCTTTTTCAAGCCAACTTAAAGTTTGTCTACAAACTTTTCAATCTAGTTATAATTTACTGTTACTAATACTATTAAAGGTTTTATAATAATTTTGATTTATTTTATATTTTTATAATTGTAATTTTTATTTTAGTATAGGTTTTAGTAATTTTTATTATGTGCTGTTTAGGTTTTATGTATTTTTATTTCAGTTTTAATTTTAGTTCATGATTTCGTCTGCCCATCCAGGCCTGATGGTTAATGGTAAACAAACGTGGCTTGCTGTTCTCTGTCGAGGTTCAAACCCGAGGCACAGCTTAAGCTCAGAGTTCAACCCCCCCACTGTGGTACTACATAGAGGGAGAATAACAGAAATAGAGGAGGACATGGGGAGGTAGAGGGATGCTGGAAGAACTGTCGCTGGGATGGCGCAATGAGTGCTACTTAAATAGGATCGTAATGATGATTGACAGGACTGAATGATTACGCTCCTCCCAAACCTACGTTTGGAACGGCATTTAAATTTTAGGTTTTATTTATTTCCAATTAGTAATTTTAGGGTATCAACTTAAACTTATTTCCGTTAGTTAATCTAAATAAATTTTAATTCTACTTCCTTACATTTAAATTCAAATTTCAAATCTGCATTCTGTTACACCAAATCAAATTCAGGAGTTTAATTGGAATTTAAAGTGCATTCTTAATTACAATCTGAATTGAACACATCCCTAACTTATAGAATCTTATTCATTTTTCCATCTGGGCGTGATGAATGTATCTGACACACACGTGACTGATCTGTTTTTGATGAAGCTAACAGCTGTGACAGTTGAGTTTCAAGGGCTAATGGACCTTATGTAGAGCACATTGTGTTTGTGTAGGTCGTCATCTGTTAGGATCTCACATGTCAAGATGAAGTCAAAACACAAGAAAGAAGCTGTATTTGTGACTACAGTGATGGTTAATTATACATGCAGTTCTGCTTCATGAATTTGCTTTAAAAAAAAAAACTTTTTAACAATCTCTACAAAGTTTACTTATCGTTGTGTTTTTTTTTTTCAAACATCTGTTACCTTGCAGGTGCTAAGCAACGAGAACACCTTGACACTTAAGGGAGTGAGACAGGAGGACGCTGGGAAATACGTATGTCGAGCTGTGGTGCCGCGGGTGGGAGTGGGAGAGAAGGAGGTCACGCTTACTGTCAACGGTAAATATTTTCAACACTTTGTTTATATTCCAGTCTGCCGGTCTGATCAGTACCCTTCAACGAATTCTCATTTGCTTTGGCTTTTGATTGCTTTGACTCACAAGAGCTGGAAGAGGCTCTCAAAAGCAGGATCAGGCCACATTTCACTCAGGCTAAAAGGGATGTTTTCTACACTGTTTAGCTTTGCAATAACCGAGACATGCTCCATGACCCTCAGAGCTATGGGTGCCGTAATCAGGAGAGATGATCTTGAATCGCTGTCATAATTTCTTCTCATTCGTCAATAGATGATAGGCTTAGGGCACATGAGGCCATATGATTTGCTTTAAGGACTCTACCAGGTTTCTGAATCAATACAGGCATATTGATTAACCCCACACTTCAAGAAGTGTCTTTCCCTGAAATATAATCAAAAAAAATATCATAGGCCATTCGGGCAGCTCGAATACTATACCAGCAAAGACCATATACATATGTGTTTTGGTTGTTTTGCTTTGTCTTGCTGTAGGCATCATTTTGTTGGTTATTCTCTCTCCTGAAGAGCTCATGAAAAAGTGTTATGGAGCTTTGTATGCTTTATCCATTTGTTTTGATGGAAACTTTTAAGTCCTAAGGGCTTTGCAATAACACCGGCCTGCTCCTGTGAGGCAATAAGCCTCTTCAGCGCTCTATGAATTCTTAATCTTTGCTGTTTTTCCTCTTGTGGTGTTACAAGGTTGAGATCTGGCACGGGTCAGCATGTGTGACTGTGGGCCTCCTTGATTCCTTGTGTCTAATCCAGTCTTAAAGGAACAGTTCAATCAAAAATGAAAATTCTGTCATCATTTACGTACTTGCCCTCATGCTGTTTCAGACCTGTATTACTTTGTGTCTTCTATTGAAACACAAAAAGAGATGTCTGAAGGATATTAAGCTTTGAAAATGACAGAAAATGAAACAAGTGGAAATGTCTTCATTATTATCCGTACATGTGAAAATCGGGATTAAACAAATAGTCATGTCTTTGTGGCAGTTTTCTGTTGATAATACAAGCCTTCTTTACCTTTCAAATGGTTGTCTAAAGTAAAAATGCTATGAAGTGCACGTCATTTTTTGTGAGAAAGTGTGACATGCTTGAGCAAAACAGATATTTTTGGAATTATGGCACCCCAAAATTAGTAAGAAACAAGTATTGGATGCAAATGTGGTGCAGGGCAGTGTACTTTAATGGCCTTTTTTTTCAACTTAAAAAAACATCATTACTATTTTTTTAATGTATTGGAAAAAGCTGCATATATACATTCCAAACATCGCTTTTTGTGTTCCACAGAAACAAAGTAATACAGTTTTAGAATGCCACAGCGGTGTAAGGTCACTCTTGAGGTCTTTATCACAATCTAGCACTGACACATACTTTGAATTCAGTCAGACTAAACATTTCAAACCCAAATATTTTATGCAGTCTGTAAAAACGCCACAATGTAAATGAAGTTGTGTTCCTGATGCAAATCAAGAACTCTAAAAGTTAAGGTCTATATGATAATGTAGCTCAGTCACCTCATTGTCAAAGATGGTTCTCGATGACCCATAGCTCCTATTCTATAATCAATGACCTTTTGTTTGGGATGTGAACATGCACATAATGCAGCAACACCAAGTTTTGGACACCAGTTCATCTGTGATGATCAAGCCATTTGATTGTTGTGCTTGCATTAGTTTAACCGGGTTACAAGGATAAGTAAATGGCAGAATTTTATTTGGCACTATTCCTTTAAAGGG
The DNA here is from genome assembly GCF_001515625.1 of Sinocyclocheilus rhinocerous. Taxonomy (NCBI): domain Eukaryota; kingdom Metazoa; phylum Chordata; class Actinopteri; order Cypriniformes; family Cyprinidae; genus Sinocyclocheilus; species Sinocyclocheilus rhinocerous. Next base: position 293,467 of record NW_015665026.1, read on the forward strand.
GTGGTTCACTGTTTTTTTTCTAGGCTTGATTGTGTTTATGGGGTGCAGTCTAACATGTGTTAATGCTTTGTTTAAAAAAAAACGCATTATTTTTCACATAATTTACCTTTATTCCACACCGCTCTATTCCTTCTCTGAGAAACGCGTTGATCATTTCAGCATACCACATTTTGCTATAAGTTTGATTGCATCATATAATAATTGCTGTTAATAGTGTTCATCGTCTGTTTGATTACATCTTTAATTGATTTTTCCGTACATTTCTGCCTTATGTACATTGACTGACTGTCACCACTGATAAGCTACCACTAAATATTGTAGAAACTCAATTTGCTGTAAAGTTGCTTTGCAACGATTGTATCGTGAAAAGCGCTGTACAAATAAACTTGAAATTGAAACCTGCCTCCCCTCTCACTTCTTCTGCTTTCTGTCCACCCATTAGATGAGTCACTTTACTTGCTAGAAGCTGAAAGTGAAGAAAGGATGAATGATAATGTTTGTAGCTCCATGCAAACATTTTTTTTTTACTATATATATACGCTATGACCCTCCATGAGACATGAGTCAGTTGGCGTAGATGATCAGGTCTTCCTTTCTCCCACCATACAAGCAGAGCATCGTTGAAAGCCAGGCACGGAGCGAGACGTGTGACTGCTTCTTCCTCGTGCGGTTCGGTCTCACATCCCGCTCTCTCTCCTTTCTCCGCTTGTTTCCCGTCTGAGCCTGAGAGATAAAGCTGTTTAATTACAGCCCTCATTTATGGCCATGATCCCCTGTCAGATTTGTTTGGCTCCCCCAGAGGACACGATCTGAACAGGCTGCCGCTGGAAGAGCATGGAAAAAGCATCCCACCCCTCTGCCCGACTGCAGCCTTTGAGTGTGCGTGTGATTAAGAGGGTGCCGGGGAAAGCGAGAGCATTGTCTCGCTCTCTCTAGAGAGACGGAGCTTCGGTTTATACAGAAGACTCCTGCACGCTGCTGGGATCTGTAATTGATGGGATAGTACTCGCACACTGAGACATCGGAATTTCAATTAAAATGAAAATCTGTTTTCGTATAGACACATAATGAACCTCAATCTGCTGTGGCAGGAGAAATTGAAAAGTTATGATTGTATTTATTATGATTTTTATCTCCCCCTTTTTTTTACTTTTAATTATTTTTGAAATTATGAAGTTTACTCTAAGCATTATTTCCAGTTTTGTTGAATAAAGATGCAGTGGGAACAGTTAAATGACTGGCTCATCCAAAAATGAGAATTCAGTCATTATTTACTCACCCTCATGTCATTCCAACCTTGTATGAATTTCTTAAGTGGAGCACAAAATGTAAATTGTTGGAGAATATCTTGCCACTTTTCAATATAATGAGCACTGAAACTGCCAAGCTCCAAAATGACAAAAAAAATCACCTTAAAAGTGTTCCATACAATCCATGTTCAAGTCTTCTGAAGTCATATGATAGCTTTGAGTGAGGAACAGACTGAAATTTAAGTTGTTATTCAGTGAATAACAAATCTTAACACCCTCCTTAGCTCTCTTTGGTGCATTTGTGGAAAAAAAAGTAGCTATGGTGAAGAAAAGTTCATGTCAGTATGAAATTGAATGAAAATAACCTATCTTTTCTAAATGCACCCTATTGATCTTATTGTGAATGGTTTATCCATGCATGTTTCCTTTTTAAGTTTTGTTTAACTTACATTTTTAAAGAGGTCATATGATAAGTTTTCCTTTCTCTTTGGAGTGTTACAAGCTGTTTGTGCATAGATAAGATCCCTAAAATTGCAAAGACTAAAGTCTCAAACCTAAAGAGATATTCTTTTAAAAAGTTAAGACTCGTCCACGCCCTCCTAAAACGGCTTGTTTAAATGTCTACGTCACTGTGTGGGAAGATTTGCATAACACCGCCCAAATGTTCACGCAAAGAAAGAAGGCATAACTTTTATTCTCGCTGTAGTATTGTTGCCTCCGCCGCCATGTCGTGGAGACGCTGTGTGTTTCGTTGTGAAAGCGAAACTACTTTGTTTGGCCTTCCAAAAGAGGACACAACTAGAAATCAGTGGTTAAGTTGTATTTACAACAGAACAGTTCAACGCAAATATTCAGATGTGTGCAGCGCATTTTATGGAGAACCGCTTCCTGAACCTGGGAGAGTAGTTTACAATGCTGTGCACAAAGGTTGTTTCTATAAAGTGGGGCTTTATAGTCACATGCTTGAGGTATTTGGCCAATCACAACGCACTGGATAGCTGGCCAATCAGAGCACACCTTGCTTTTCAGACCGATGAGCTTTGTAAAAATCGACCCATTTCAGAAAGGCGGGGTATAGAGGAGCAACAATAATGTACAGTATGTGGAAAATAATGTGTTTTTGAACCTTAAACCGCATAAACACATTGCATTACACCAAATACACAAAATAGTGTTCTTTTTAGCAACGTCATATGACCCCTTTAAAAGAATAGTTTGCTGAAAATAACTCTGCCTTAGGCCATCTAATATGTAGAAGAGTTTGTTTCTTCATGGGAACAGATTTGGAGAAATTTAGCATGACATCACTGTCAAAATGATTAATTATGTGAAAAACTGTGTTTGTAATAAATTCATCATGATCTTTCTGTGAAACATCAGACTTCTCCAATTATTTAGTCCACTTAAGCCATGCTTTTTTTTTTTTTTTCAACAACCCGTTAACAAGTGTCAAGTGTTTGATGATTCAGTTCACAAAGAATGAGTTTGGGGCTGCTATATTTGTCTGCTAATTTGCACATACTCTCTTTTTGTTTAAGTGCCTGATTCACTGAATAAAATATGCAAATCAGGCAACGTCGTGAATACAGTCACAAAATCTCACAATTCAGACACCTGAATCTGTTTTTTTGTTTTGTTTTGTTTTTTCTGGAAGTGTGCCTGGTTATAATGCTCTTTTACATCATTTGATGAATTATGGCTGCAGTGATCAATGGTGAATGGGAAAATGTACATGAACATATCTTTTAAAGGAAATTGCATTTACCATAATGATGAAAATTGTGCCAATCAAATAGCACGGAGTTTTGTGCATAAGCCACAATCTATAATGAGCCTAATTTACATAGAAAGGAAGCATGTTTGTGCTGAAAAGAATGACAATGACTTTATTTCAATACTTGCTGGCTGGTTGTAAACTTGATTGTGAGCAGTCAGTGAATAAGAAGCAGTGAAATAACGCATGCAAAAGTTTGTCCCTGATTCTTTACTCTTACACCTCATCTTAAGATAGAAGATCATCAAAACCAGATTGAAGATCATCAAAACAGAAGTGTATGTCCTGTCATCTCTGTTCTCAGGAAGGATGTGTGCTGATGTGGTGTGCAGGCAGTTCAGCTGTCAGACAGGAAGCTTGACAGTCTGTTGTTTGTTTCAGGGCCTCCCACCATCTCCAGCACACAGACGCAGCAGGCTCTGTACGGGGAGAAGGGCCAGATCAAGTGTTTCATCCGCAGCACCCCTCCTCCAGACCGCATTGTGAGTTCTATCTATCCGTCCAACTACCTATGTATTCAGTGGTCAAATATTTCAGAGATATTTTTAAAATCAACATTTAGTGGTCAGATATATCTCAATCATGTCAGTAATATTCAAATCTAGTATTTAATGTTTATTTACTTATTAATGATGTTAATAATAATAATATTTAGATGCACTACTGTAAAGTTTGAGGTCAGTAAGATTTTAAAGAAATTAATGCTTTAGTTCAGCAAAGGTGAATTAAATTGATTAAAAGGGACAGTAAATATATTAATATTCTTAATGAAAGATTTATATTTCAAATTATGTTGATCTTTTCTATTCATCAAAGATTCCTAAAAAAAATTATGATGGTTTCCACAAAAATATTAATCAACACAACTCTTATCGACATTGATAATAATAAGCAATGTTTCTTGAGCAGCAAATCAGCATATTAGAAGGATTTTTGAAGAATCATGTGCACTGAAGACTGCAGTAATTGCTGCTGAAAATGCAGCTTTGGATCACAGGAATAAATTATGTTTTAAAATATATTAAATTGAAGACAGTTCATTTAAATCTTAGTAATATTTCACAATATTACTGGTTTTATTGTATTTTGATCAAATACATGCAGCCTTGGTGAGCTTAAGAGACTTCTTTCAAAACATTTTTAAAATCTTACCGAACCCAGACTTTTGAATGATGGTGTAATAATGTAGTTGTAAAATCAGGTCTCATTTTATATTATATTTATCTGTTTCCTAATTGGTCAGTTCTGTGCCAGAATATGTGAATAAAAGTAGTCCAGAGTCTGTCTATTTAGGTGAAAAACGGTTAAGAGGTGCAATGAAAAAGGTTTAATACTTTTTAATTTCAACGTGTTAAACAGATCTTTTAAAGCCTTGAAGATCTATTAAAAAGGATTTATCGCTTGAGTGTTTGGGTTTATTTCAGTGAATTGAGTTTCTTTAACTCTGGTTCACACACTGTATGTGTTGGGTGTGTGTGTGTAATTTCTAGACGTGTGGACTGTAAAAGAAATGTATATAAAACTTTAATGAAGGTACATGTTTTGTTTTGTTTTAAGTTGAATTCATTTTCATTTTTTAATTAAATGTCTTGACTGAACTTAAAATGTCAAGTTGCCATGACTTATGCTGTCATTTTAACTCATTACAGTACTAGAGTTCAGTGGAAATTGTTTCCTGTATTTACATGGTTACAAACTGTTCATTTAATTATATGCCCAATCTCATGTTTTCTAAGGGAAATATACGTTATGAAGACTAAAGTGCTCATTATCCTAAACTATTGACAACAGCACATGATCACTCACAAGGTGAAAAAACTTGTGAAATACCACCACACACAGACCTTCAACACTTGGTATATGAAACGATCAATCACTTTAAATAGAAGAACAAACTCCTCCTGACATCACAGGACAACGAGTGCTAATCAAATTGGCAAACCGTCAGACAGTGCAACCGTATTAATTATTCATGTCCCGATGCATGCTGGGAAGAGGCAGAATGGACTGAACCGCAAAAGCATTTTTTCAGCCTAGGACTATTTGAACTAAAAAAGTGCATTAATTCAACTGACCTGCTGTGCTTGTGGGTTTGACTTTAAAAAACAGAGCATGTCATAATAGCAAAACAGCACTGAGTTGCTTTACTTTGCAATAGAAAGTAAAATTGGGTACTTACTTCATAAGCATTATATAATTGTTTATGCTTATATTTTATGCAGGCATGGTCATGGAAAGAAACAGTGCTAGAATCAGGAACATCGGGCCGTTATACCGTGGAGACCGTGAGCACAGAGGATGGTGTCATCTCCACCCTCACTATGAGCAACATCGTTCCTACTGACTTCCAAACCATCTACAATTGCACCGCATGGAACAGTTTCGGCTCTGACACGGAGATCATTCGCCTCAAAGAGCAAGGTAACAATCAATTTACACCGCATCCTGCAACCACACTGCAACATTTAACATTAAATAAAGCAAATAATCAGTACCTGAGATTATTATTGCCATAGTTTGTATACTGTTGTTCTGGCCACAACGTTGCAGAAATAGAAACTGTTTCTAAAATAGATTCTGCTGTAGCTCGTTGCATATCGCCGTCACAGCTGGTTAGGACAAAAATTCTGATTAACTTGGAAAATATACCTTTTATTGCGGGTCGCGTCGCGACTGGTTAGGACACGGTGTTCAGTGCCTCAAGTGTGTGTGAGTGTGTTTTACTCACGTCTTGCAGTGATTAAGTACCCCGACTTGATTTTTCAGAGCATTAGGGCAAAGACTGGATCATAATCTGTTTATTCAGGTAAATGTCATCTACTTAAATATGTGGATTTCCTTAATGGAATTCTGACATATTCAGAACTTCCATTTCTAATCTAATTTAAACAGCCCTTAATCCTTTTTACTTGCCTTTATGATTTCTTTGAAATATTTAAAGGACATTAGATGGGATTTTTTTATTCAAATACTGACCCATTTTCCTCTAGCAAAGCCGACTCCCAAGGTGCAGAGCTGAGTTATTCAAAGAGGTCAGCTCATCCCCATAGGATTTAATCGAAGACTCACGGAACACGACTTAATTATGTCTCCTCAAGTGACAAACAGGCTCCTGATCGGGACTATGCACATCTACGTTCTGTCACTGGTTGTCTGATGATCCCAGCGGTTCTGTGTTCTCCTCAGGGTCTTTGCGCTTGGCCGTCATCATCGGGGTTGCAGTGGGAGCTTTCCTGGCTCTCATCGTCCTCATTGGGACCCTGGGGGCTTTCTGCTGCGCTCGACTGCAGAGGAGTAAGTGAGCTCGTTGTTTCTACAGAGACAGAAACACAGAGGTGACTCGCACCGCATGTCCACTGAGACACCCACCGTTTTAGACTCAACTTGTGACGCTGTGTTGCACAATGTAGCACAACTTTATCCACACATGCTCAAAAGTGTTGGAGTATAGCTAATTAAAAGGAACGCCGCTTAACTACTTTTTCCGAAGCATTTCTGCTACTCAGATGTTGTCAAATTAGTCTTGTTTTCCAATAAGTTGTTTTTTCAACAATTAGCAGTGTAGCATGACAAAACACTACATTACTCTTTTTGTATTATATTGTACAAAGCCTTACAGCTGAGCAAACTCTCCAGGAAAGACTGACATGAATATAATTAAATATTAAATAAATTATTACAAAAAAAGATTTTGCCATTTATCACTGTGTTTTTATTCAGTTATGTAAATAATGTAGTCTTTCATTTTAATAGTTGTTTAATAGTTATTTATCACCATAACTAGATCCTCATTTTTAATCTAAAGAATTAAATAAAATGTTTTACATATGTACATATTTACACACACACACACCTTTGTTAAAAAATTTGAGGTTGGTAAGATTTTTTTTATGTTTTGAAAGAAGTCTCTGATGCAAGGCTGCATTTGACCAAAAATACAGTAAATCAGTAATATTGTGAATTACAAATTAAAACAACCGTGTTCTATTTTAATATGGTTTAAAATGTAATTTATTCCTGTGATGTAAAAGCTAAATTTTCAGCAGCCATTGCCCCATCAAATCAATCTAATTTGCTTTGATGTGAATCCTATATGCTTTTGATTTGATTTGCTGCTCAAGAAACATGTATTATTATCATAATGTTGAAAACACTTGTGCTTCTTTAATTTTTTGTTTACTGTCAATTTACTGCATTCATGCTGAATAAAAATAAAATTTTCTTTAAAAAAAAACAGCACTGTATATATAAAGATTTATTCTTTTAAGCAAATCAGAAAACTCACTCCTCTTGTGACTTGCATTATTGTTTAAAGTTAAAGGGGTCATATGATGCTTTTTTAAAGGTCATTATTTTGTGTATTTGGTGTAACAGAATATGTTGACATGCTTTAATGTTCAAAAAACACATTATTTTTCAAATACTGTACATTATTGTAGGTCCTCTATGCCCCGCCTCTCTCAAACGCTTCGTTTTCTACAAAGTCCCGCCTTCCGACAAGCGCAGTCTGCTCTGATTGGCCAACTGACCCAGTGCATTGTGATTGGCCAATCAGAGCAGACTGCTCTGATTGGCCAGCTGACCCAATGCATTGTGATTGGCCGAACACCGCAAGCACTCATCGGAAATGTAACGCCCCTTACCATAATGGCGAGCTTCATCTTTCAAAATAAATGTAAAGACAGAGCCAGTCATGTGACAGACACAGTGATGAAGCTGGTATGTGTTTGCAGTACACAAGCCACGGTTAAGACAGCTGACTCCACTGTGATGCGACCCTGTCTCTCTATGTGGGGGCGTGTTAGAACGAGCCGTTTTAGGGGGCGTGGCAGAGTCTTAACTTTGATAAAGAATATCTCTTTGGTTTTGAGACTTTACTCTTTGCAACTTCAGGGATCTTATCTATGCACAATCAGCTTGTAACACTCCAAAGAGAAAGGAAAACTTGAAATCGCATCATATGACCCCTTTAATACCTTTCTGAAACCGCATGGTTAGTTCAGTGTAGTTAGCTACTTTAACCTGTAATGCAGCTACATGTGTTCAAAAAGGAGACTTGATAGTAGTTTAACTACTTCAAGGTACCCGTAGTTTGTAGCTCGACAAGCCACATTTTCAGAGTAGCTTCCCCAACACTGTTCCACAGAGTGATAAGGGCACACATGCACCTCACTCACGTCTTTTTCTATCTGAGGTCTTTATTGTCTTATCTTGCCTTTCGCAAATTGCCTCCATTAGCAGCAAGCTCCTGCTCCTTACCAGCAGCAGCCTGACTTTATCTGGCCAGGACTGTAAAGACCTCATTTTTTTAACAAGTGATATTTCTTTCTTCGCATGTTGTGACTGTGCACCATAGAGGACATGCACCTGGTGATGTCATCCCTCCCAGTGTCCCTCTCTTCTCGGCAGCGAGAGCTCTCCGGCACGTTAAAAAGTGAAAGTAAGCCCTTCTATCACCTCTTAGCGGCCAGGTTCTGGGAAAATAGACGTGCATGTTGTTCACGAGCGATTGCTGCATGTTCGCAAGTGTGTGAAGGGATATTCAGAATCATGTCAAAGCTCAGTGGAAGCTGTAGGATGTAGTGTGGTTCGCATCACCGTGGCTAATCAGAACGATTTCCGCCAGATCTCAAAGGGGTTGTATCCGCTAAAAACGACATCAGAGTGGAGATTGTCCATAAGGACCATAACGCAACCAGAGAACCGGAAGAACACAGCAACATGAAGCAAATGATGGTGAGTTTGCACTCCTAACCCCCCTCTTCAATTCTGTCTGACTTCCTTCACATCTGGTTCAAGCATTCGTTTCAGATAATCTGATGTTAACAGCTCTGAATGCAAGTGTAAATTGCCTCCTATGGAGTATCAAAGTTAAGCTAGATGGGTTTGAGTACATATGCATATGCTTAGAATCTGCAAGGTCAAAGCTTTTCATCCTGAAGATGCAAGATATGATAGTATATCTTTCTGTTGTTAGCCTCATTTTTTGTTGCTGTAATGTTTGTTGCTAGTAGATGTTCCCTAGATGCCCTCACATTATTGGTGGGCTGTGCAACTGCTCACAAATGAGATGCATTGCCAATAAAAATAAGATTTAATTCTATTTTACAAAGTAATATGTTTTTTTACTGTACAGTACATTCTGGTGAGGAAAGTGTTATAAGTGATTTATGCATATAAATCACAGCAGTGCATAATACACCATATCACAAGCAAGATGAACAATTACCAGTGCATGAATTTAACTTGCTCAGAATGACGTCAATTTCGACAGTTTTCCTACAGATCATATTTTATCATGTGCCTGCATATCAAGTCTCAAAGAAGAAGGATCATGTCTTCATTAATATTAGTAGACATTGAAACTTTTGCATAAAGAATTGCTGCTCATTTGCATAAAGCTACACTTTTCTCAACCTTGTTGAGTTGCTGGACACGCCCACATCGCTGTCACATTTGACAAATTTCAATCACATTATTGCTGTAAAGGTGCGGTCACATTTACTGTTGCTTGGTGAAATTTTTGGGTGAAATTGAGTCATTCCAGTAGGAATCTGCGAGTTTCGTGTGAGGGCGAAAAATTTGCCCATACAGATTTTGCTCATTTTCAAGTTTCAAAGTACACAAAACTGCTCGGTTTTAAGGTGATAATTGTGTGAGCTGTTATACATTGGACCAGTTTTTGCCCGAAATCTCGCTAATGTGACACTGTAATGCCGAGTTCACACTGCACGATTTTTAAACTCATCGGATCGCCGTTGTTTTCACACTGCGTGACTATCTGGGGTAGCATTCAGTTGCTGCTGTGTTCACATTGCACGATGGATCGGCGACAGGGGGTTTCACACTGCATGACTTCACAATAGGAAGAATCGCCGTCAACTCTGTCTGGTCCGCAAACTACGTTTCACAACAAAACACACGCGAGAAGTGATAAGGAAATAACGCGAGAACCCGCGTGCGTCAGACCGGAGTTCTCCAGCGAGACTGTAATTATTAAAACGTCTTTGATAATTCACACTGCGTGATTGTCACTCGCGTGAACGAGCACCGATTTGCCTCCGATGTCGGGCATTTGTCGGCGATTTCGCAAAACCTGTCGGCGAGTGAAAAATCGGGCTAAAATCGTGCAGTGTGAACTCGGCATAAGTGTGAACATGACTTTTCTTTTAGTCTTCCTTCGCCTCTTCCCCTGCAGCACTCAAATCACAGTGCAGCACTGCAGCATCCTTGAACTTTGACCGGGTTCAGATCAGACCTGAGCTTTGAGGGAATTTCTGTTCTTGCTGGATGCTGAAATTCTCTTGTACATGCTTACAGGCTGAAATCAATACCAGTCACTGGTGCTTCAGCACACATCTACTGCATCATCTCACTTTCTCTCTTTCTGCTTTTAGATGGAGCGATCAGAGTTTCAGCAAGAGTCGGTGTTGAAACAGTTGGAGGTCCTGCAGGAGGAGGAGAGGGAGCTACAACACATTAAGGTGATGAACTGAGGGATGGAGAGACGGGGGGAGAACTCGGCAGGACTCACATCTGTCACCATTAAAGAACCCCAGAGAGTCATTTCTTCATCATACTCATAAAAAACAGATTTAATAGAACCGCCGCGTAATCTCACAGAATCTAATAAAGCAGAGTTGTGGGAACTCTCGCTCTCTGACTTTTTCAGAATTCCTTGCCATGTTCTTTTTCTTTACTGAGTCCATTATAGAAATGTTCACAAATGGACGTGTTGTCATACTGACTGACTGCATGTCAGATCTCCAGAGCCCAAGGTTTCGTTATATCCTCTGGTAATTGAGAAGTACTGGGGAATTTAGTCGAATGTGCATGCTAATTCGTTTAATGAATGCTGTTTGGCTAGACTTCAGTCTGGAACTTTTCAGCCTTTCAGATCATTTCAAAAGCTCAATTTTTCAAGGACTTGTTAGGATCTTTGGAAATTGCACATTTAAGACAAAGCATCCATCATTAGTCATGTTTGCTAAGGCCAGCATAACTAACCAGAAATGGAAACTTTGCTTTGTGACTGCCTACTGAGTAGCATTTACAGACAGAAACAAATTTATTAAGATTAAACATCTTCTACTTTTCTTTAGATAAAAGTATGACTTACAATAAAAAGAATATCTTGAAATAATATATTTTAAATGCACTGTCTTGCAACAGGGTTTGTAAAACTAACCTACATCATTTAGAAAAAAAAAATTAACCAAGGGATTTTAGGATTTTAGACTGCAACTTTGCACCAGAGATTTATGAACATGTCTATTCCTTACCATCGGTATTAAACGTAGGTATGTAACTCATTTGATTAACATGCATGGTGAATCATGGGTTTGCTGAAGACAACATTTCTTGGAGGAACACAAAACCTTTGCAAAAAGAACACAAAGTTTCTAAGGGAAATGCTGAACTTTTCCAAAGAGAATGCAAAGTTTCTCATGGGAACGCAAAACTGTAGCAAAGAGAATGCAAAGTTTCTCAGGGGAACACAAAACTTTTGCGAAGATAATGCAAAGTTTTTTCAGGAGAACACAAAACTTTTGCAAAACTAACTCAAAGCTACTTAAGGGAACACAAAACTTTTATGAAGAGAACGCAAAATTGATCAGGGAAATGCAAAACATCTGTAAAGCGAACAAAGTTTCTTGGGGGAATGCAAAACTTTTGTTAAGCAAACAAAGATTTTCAGCTGAATGCAAAACTTGTGAACTAAATACAAGTCCTGTCTACAAACTAGAATATCATAGAGACTTGGAAACGGACTCAGTCCAGTTGCTTTGGGTTTTGCACTGGCACCAGTCAATTTTTCTTCAGAAAATGTAAAAATCAAGCTGGTCTTGTTTTCTCCCAGCAATCACACCTGCCTTAACAATCTCTCCATGGCAGAACCATCATCATCTCTCAGTCTTCGAATATTCCATTCCATCCAGTATGCTTAAGACATTGGCCCTCATTCAGAGATGTGCGGCCTTGACTCTGACAGCAGTGAAAGTGCACACCATACTGTTTTTTTTCCAGGAATCCCTGAATTATTTCACCTCAGCGTTCCTACAAGGCCGCTAGGATTAAAAAGAGAAAGTGAGAGATATATGTTATCTATATAGAAATTGGCCAAAAATCAAATGTGAGTGAATTTTATGGAGATTATTTCGCATATTTAATGCCTACATGAATCGTCAAGGCCCATTTAATTAGCTGATAACAGGATTTGACTGTTTATGCTGGAGATGACTGTTTCACACCACTAAACCATGTAATCTTCTTAGCGTGGGACAGTTATCAGTCTGTTTCCTAATTTCCATGTCACACTGCCTATAATTAGTGTGAGCTGAACTTGACCTTGGCTTTTTACAGCTTACAAATGCATGAGAGGAAAATTACAGTTTCCTTTTACTCTTTCTCTCATTTTGCTTTTAATTCAAGCTGAAAGTACTGTAAAAGTCCTGTAATATATCAATAATTGTTTGCTAAAATGATGCTAACAGACTTTGGATAAACAGATTAATTTGATGACAAGCTTCATGGAAACATCCAGCAGAATTCCCACAAACAGTGAAAAAAACAAAAGGACAAAGAGATTCATTTGATGTGTTAATGATTCATTGACTACTTTGAGGCGAGAATTAATTAAATGGTTTATTTAGCATGGCATTTCAGTGCAAAAAGCCTGTTTTGTCGTATTTCCCTCACATAATAAAACAGGTAATTATGAATTCTTATCTCACAATTCAGACATTTTTTTTCTGCAATTCTGAGTTTATATCTCACAATTCTGACTCAGACTCAGAATTGTGAGATATGAATTCAGAATTGCGAGATTAAAAGTCGCAATTACCTATTTTTATTTTGTATTACTTGGCAGAAACAAGCTTTTTTCCTGCGAATTCAGATTTTATCTCACAATTCTGACTTTTTTCTTGTAATTTTATGAAAATTTGTCTGAATTGTGAGATATAAACTCAGAAATTTAAGTCTTAAAAGTTGCAATAACCTTTTATTGTAGTCAGAAACAAGCCACAAATTTGTCTGAATTGTGAGATATAAACTCAGAAATTTAAGTCTTAAAAGTTGCAATAACCTTTTATTGTAGTCAGAAACAAGCTTTTTTCTCAAAAATGTGTTTCTATCTCACAATTCAGACTTTTCTTCTCAGAATTGCAAGTTTATAGCTCACAATTCAGACTTACATGAATTGCAAATGTATACTAAACTATATAGTCGAGTCGTGGCCTAATGGTTAGAGAGTCAGACTTGTAATGCAAAGGTCGTGGGTTTGAGTCTCAGGTCCGGCAGGGACTGTAGATGGGGGGAGTTAATGACCAGCGCTCTCTTCCACCCTCAATACCACGACTGAGGTGAGACCCTCGAGCAAGGCACCGAACCCCCAACTGCTGGGTATGTGTGTTCACTACTCACTGCTGTGTGTGTGCACTTGGATGGGTGAAATGCAGAGCACAAATTACACCGTACTTGGCCACCTATCCTATCCTATATGTAGCCTATAATATATGTGCTGGCAAAATGCTGTGCCATGTAAATTAAATCATTGTCACTCTTTTTCCTATGGCTCATTTGCATAAAAAATGTGCAAATAATTCAATGGTGGATTAAATGTATTTGTCTCACAGGATCCGACCAACGGATACTACAGCGTGAACACCTTCAAAGAACAACCGACCCCGACCATATCCCTGACAGCCAATCAGAACGCCGAGGTCCGAAACCCTGCCACAGCGACCCTCGGAAAACACCGCGTCCCCACTGGCATGTCTTACACCAACATTTACAACACACTGGGTGCCGGTCCCAACCGACTATATGACTACAGTCAGCGTTTCGTACTGGGAATGGGCAGCAGCTCCATCGAGTTGTGCGAACGTGAGTTTCAGAGGGGATCGCTCAGCGATTCCAGCTCGTTCCAGGATACGCAGTGCGACAACAGCGTCAGCAGCTACAGCAAGCAGGACGGATACGTGCAGTTCGACAAAGCTAGCAAAGCCTCTGTGTCATCTTCGTCCCACTATTCACAGTCGTCATCCCAGACCTCGGACCTGACTCGACCACTACAGAAACGCATGCAAACGCACGTTTAACTAGAGGACTGAACATCATACATGCTTTTGGACGAACACTAAAGGTGAGTCACCTGTGCTTCATGCATCATTCGTGAACAAATCCAAACGTCTCAAGCTTGGAAAGATATTCCCGACATCTCAAGCTCATTTTTCCGTATATTTTGAAAAGTAACGTGGTTTTTAGATCTCATGTTCTTTGTGGAAGACTTGAGAGTTTGGGAAATGAAAACAGGGGAAACCAAACCTTGGGTGTCGTTTCATAACATGACAATCAGGAGTCCATCCACACAGTCGCCATTGACTATCACAGTGAGCCAATCTAATCTGTTCCATGCAGGAACTTGGAACTGTGGGAGAACCTCGAGGTTTGTGTTCATTTTTTTTAACGAGGAGCCAAACTTGGGCCATTTTGTAGTTCTTCTACTGTGGCCCAAAGCACAAGGGTGTCTGTTCAATGCCAACCGCAGTGTTTCTCTGCTGATAAAGAGATCTAAACGAGGATGAATTATCCTCCGGAGGTCGTTGCTAAGGACTCTCTCTGTAAGATAGATTTCACTTGTGTGCACTAAACTGTTTTTTAATTACATCTCTCTCCTTATGTGGTCTCTCGTCTTTACGATTTCATGCTTTGTGTTTTTTTTTCCAACGCAATGCGAATGTGTAAAAACACACACGGCCAAACTGCATGTGTGGGGAGTTCTTCAGGAGCTTTGCATAACGTGGACAGCATAGTGTTTACATTAAAGAGACCAGAATGTAAATCAATACTTTTATTTTCTCAACACGTACTAAATGTGAGCTGATCGTTTCAACTCTTCATGGTTAATAAATGCATTTATGTACGTACATGTCCTGTGAATTCAGACACTCTGTTGTTGGAAGCTTCTTTTATACCTCCAACAATGTGGTGGTGTTGTTGTTCTATACATCATTGCGCATAAACTCCACATTCTGGTGGGAGTATGATTGAATTCATTTTTTTCCCCACTTGTTCTGATGTTCTGTTTAAGGCTGCCATATGTATAAGCTCACTGTTTTAAGTAAGCTTCTCTTTTCCGCAGCCCCCCTGAATGTCTGGCATAAACGTTTACATGGCGTAATTGATGCAGGAAGTACCTCCCGTCGATGGATGAGCCTGCAGAATGTTCAGAGTGAAACTTCAAATAATCATGATTACAAAATAAGTGTTGAATAAAACAGTGTTTGGGAAAGATGTTCTGTGGTCATTAAAACTGAGGCGGCTTCTCTTTTTTTTTTTTTGGTTCATCTAACATTTTTTATGAAAGGAGGGGCTTCCTGTCAAGTCGGATTATGGCAACAGCAGGTCACCTCAAATGTACCAACTGAAATATGCATGCTGTAAAATTAATAGGTTTTGAAAGTTTTAACTTCATTTAAAAATGCTGCTGCAATTAGTTAAAGGGATAGTTCACCCAAAAATGAAATTTGATGTTTATCTACTTACCCCCAGGGCATCCAAGATGTAGGTGACTTTGTTTCTTCAGTAGAACACAAACGAAGATTTTTAACTCAAACCGTTGCAGTCTGTCAGTCATATAATGGAAGTGAATGGGAATCATGGCATTGAGAGTCAAAAAAACATACACAAACAAAACCAAATTAAACCCTGCGGCTCGTGACGATACATTGATGTGTAAAGACACGAAACGATTGGTCTGTGCAAGAAACTGAACGGTATTTTTTTACTGTTTTTTACCTCTCCTATCCTTTTACCTTTACCGCCACCTAGGGATGCAGCGATTAACCGGTTTCACAATTAACCGCGCTTTAAAATGTCGGTTTAAAAAAACGAGTGTTTCTGTTGCACAGAACGGAACAGTTGCAACTTGCGCAAAACGAAAACAAAGTTACACCAGCCGGTGCACCAGCTTTAAATGCTGTGCTTATCAGAGACACGGAGGCTACTACACACACTAGATTAACTATGACAGAGGAACCAAACAGCGATCTTTTATTTCCACCAGAGTAATGACTGAAGTCAATAGTGTGAGACGATTTTGGGTACACCAAGAATGACCAGGGTGTCATTTAAATATTGCTGTAAAAACTGCTGCTAAAGAGCGAATACACAACTTTAAACTATTTTAATGCACGATGTCGTGAAGCAAAAAGAAGAAGAAGAAACGTCACGCGCCGGCTGTTGAGAACGTGCTCAGGACAGTTCAGACATTGCGGTGAATCAAGAGGTAAAAAAACGATATAAATACTGTTCAGTTTCTTGCACACCAACTTAATTAAAGTTAACTTATATAAAGTTAACTTATAATTTTTAAGTCAAGCATGAACACTTACTATTTTAAGTTGAAACAATGCATTATTACTTATTCCAATGTTAAATTTTAAGTTTTAATAACTAATTAATGGGGGGACATATCAGATTGTCCTTGCTCTTTTAAAGAAAATATACTATTTAGGCAACGCCATGTGACAAATAAGACACTGACAATGAAAATGCAGCAAGATTAGAACATATTTTATGTTTAATATAGTTATGTGCAGCTCGATTTAGCTTACACCGCACAATGGCACAGAAATAAAATCATGAGTGACCAAGTTTCTTGTCACTATGCAGCTGGTTAAGACAATGTCGGATTTGAACAGATGAATTTTATTCACTTTATTGCATTTCATGTGTAAAGAAGTAACAGTACGAAAGCAAAAACAGCCTGCTTTATTCTAAGGATGAGTAATAGGATGGACAAGGATCATATATTTTTATGAGAGCCTTAAAAATAATCAGCAATTTATAATGTTCAATTTGTTAACATTATGCATTATACATCAATGATGGATAACAATTTTAAAGCCTTTATTAATCTCGGTTAATGTTCATTTCTACATACATTTTTTGATGTATTATGCATGAACATAAATTACTGATGAACAATGTTTCTCACTACCTTTCCAGGAGCTGCGCCAGGGTAGTCCAATTCCTGAACGAATGGCGCATGATTTCTTTTAAGTGAATCACAACACATATAGCTCAGCCAGGGTAGTTTGATTTGCGAATGAATGACTCGCGTGAGCCGGTTCTTTTAAAGAATCAAAACCATACAACCAGGGTTGTCCGATTCTCAAGCGAATGGCTCTATTAAGCCGATTCGTTCATGAACAGCGCTATTCAATTCCATTCAAGGAGGGCCAGGACCAGCAGATTTTGTTATTATAACCCTAATCAAAAACCCTGTCTGGAAATAATTAAGTTATCCTGAAGATTTTGATTAGCTGGTTCTGGTGTGTTTAATTAGGGTTGGAACTGAATCCAGGAATGGAACTGAAAAGCCCTTAACTACCCTTAACCTACATTAAAAAAAACAATGTAAAATGTTGTTCATTGTTAGTTCAAGATACCTAATGCCCACTTTAGAGTCTTTAAATACAACATATAAAATCATAAGGACTGTTGAGATCATCCTATTTAAATCTGATCTGAATAAGCCCTCCTTGAATAGAGCAACAGTCAGATACAGGGTCGAGGAAATGCAAACCTGATATAATCTCTCCGCGATAGCATTAGTGATATTTCATAAACCCTCCAACCATCTTTATACAAATGAGTTCTCCTCTGGCTTCAATCCATCATCTTGGCTTTTAAAGGTTGGCCCGACCACGACGGATCCATCTTGAAACTTAAATGGACTTTAAAGGATGATCTTACTCGAGGTACAGAGCCTCGTGTTTGTACTGGATTAAATTACAGTCCTTGTTGCTTCCGGCTTTGTCATCTTAATCGAAAGTCTAGTCACACACTTTGTAAATGCAGCTATTTGGAAAAGCCTTTATCAGCACATTCTTCAGTAGCCCGCGCTGTGTGTGTGTGTGGGAGACCTGAATGCTGGAGCTGAATTTGCCTATCTGTTGTGACCAGCGCTGAGTAAATTACTTCTGCAGCCACTTTCAGGATGCATCTATTGATTCTGCACACGGCCAGAAGTGATGGCAGCTTAATGCTTCAATTTACCCCAATCCACACTGCACACAACTTTGTAGCTCGTGCCTTGAACTTGTGCCGATGCTCACGTGGGGTTGAGGGCACGGGCGCGCACGTGGACAGAGCGGCATAGGCCTATGGATCTGTGCGCACGCGCTCACGATGACAGCAGACGCTGAGATGTTTATGTAAATTAAGATACAAGTATGCACATTTATATCACTGCAAACGCTCTGAAACTGATGATCACAGCATGCGGCGAGCCTCAGAAATGTGACATATGAAGCCCTAAATAAACGTCGTCGTTCCTCATCCTGCGCCCTGCAGGAAAATGATTCGAGCCTCTGAATGTATGATGAAACATCTCTACAAACCCGAGCTACTCATGAAAGTGTGTGATTTATTGTCTTTCTGCCCCAAGGTTATTATGGTTAACTAAAACCAATATCATCAGCAAAGCCAAAAAAGCTATTATGAAATAATAAACCATATTCTACAGCGCTTATTGGTTTTGTGTTAATGTTAATTCCTATGATAAGTTTAAAATTAGCATTCAAGTTCTAAATTAACATGAATGTATTGTAAACAGACATAAATAAACATTATTAACTTAACTTAATGAATGCTGTGAATAAGTAGCTGTGAAAGTCAGTGTGAACTGGTTGTGAAAATTAATTTTGTCAACTAAAACCGCCTAGGCTATTTAAAAAAAAAAGTATTTTCATCTACACAGAGCTGTGAAAGGCAGCAGAGAGAGAACAAAATATATATTTCATGCTTTTAAGAGCTTCCAGAAAAAAATAGTTCAATGGTAAAACTGGTGCTGTGATGAAATAGTTGTGATTGTTGCTTGAAAATTATTTTGTTTCATCAGAACACGTGGCTACTGTTTACAGAGCCCTGCAAAAATATCGCCTATATCGTGGCCATGAATTATGAATTTGTTGCCACAAAATACGTTTTACTAATTCATGCTCACCAGCAAAGCCGTGACCCATTATTTCTGAATTCAAAACTGCACACTACTCTTCCTGCCATTTAATGGAAAAAAAGGAGTAATAGTATGCTAGTGCAAGGTTCCAAATTCAGCATATCTGTATCTGTACAAAAAAAATAAAATAAAATAAAAACCCAAAGAATCACACAATTAGACAGTAGGGGGTGTCTGATTCTGATTCTGGTTCCATTATGGTACCTAAAGTTAGTTGTTGTAACATAATAGTACCTAAAAGGTACAAAAGTGAACCTTATGAAGAAGTACCACCCCAGTGGCAGCTTTTGTACCTTTTTTTTTCTCTCTGAGAGTGTAAAAAAAACCCAGTTCACTTTGATGCATAGATGCAGTAAATCTGAAATCAGTAACAATAATAAACCAGCATTAAACAAAGTAGTCATGCAAATTTTAGTACAGCTGTTAAACGTTGTAAAGACATTGCCGTCTAGTTGATCCAAAGTAACTCTCAAAACTCCTCTTTGATTCTAAAGATTGACACATTTACAGCACATTTAAGTGTTCACAATTACTGCGAAGCATTATGAATTTGATAAAGCTCTAAACTTAAACATATGAAAATACGAGTTTCTGGTGTATATTTTAGTATATATCATAGGCAGATGGAACAGTTTGTGGTGCTGGTGATGAAAACTACAACTATACTTATGCTACAGTAAATTTTCTAAAAACAAAATAAATAATTTTCAAAAAGTACAACTGAAATAAGAACTATTTATGCCCCCCATTAAAACTTACTAATTTGAAAAATGAAATTTGCAAAACAATAATAACCCTGTTTTTGTCTGATTATTTTTCTTGCAAACATCTTGATGATTAAGTAGAAAACTTTTTTTGTGTGAGTGTGTAATGAAGCAGTGAAGTGTCATTTAGAATCAACCTGCTGCTCAACAACAGCACAAAGCAATTAGAAGCACAACACAAAATATATAAAAAAAGAATAAATTCAAAATTGCTCATCTACTGGCATTGTGTTGTTGTTTTTTCCCCTGCTGCACATATGGCAAGAGGAAGTCACGAAATGGAAAGAAATCACTATGCAACCTATAGTTGAGATGAGTTCAGGAACAGAGAGCATCACATGACAGCAGAATAAGGTAATTTCTTCAAGATCATCTCTCTCCGCTAAAGTGCTCAAAATGAGGTTAAGGGGCCTCTGAGCCGCTGATGGTGTCGGAGCTGTCACATGAGAATGCTTGAATTTCCTGCTTAACCTTTTTGAGAGCAGGGCAAATAGAAACATTGTGAAGCCCTCGGAAAACGGGAAAAAAGAGACGGATCAGGTGACAGAGGAACTCAGCTTGGTTCATTCATCATTTCCTTTCAAAGAAAACTCAACAATGAACAAATAAGTGGGGCCCCGTCTGAAGATTCACACACACAGTTAAAATATATGAATCATTTGCCTACAACTATCACTAAATACAAGGCTGAATACAAACTGAGAAAATGCAATCTTAGTATGTCAAACAAAAAGTGTTTTGTGGAGAAAAAAAAATGAATGGATATGTTCTTTTATGCTATTTTTGCAGTATGCAAATTTTCTGTATTTTCCTGGGAAAGCCATGGAAATTTATAAAATGTTAAAAGGACATGGAGAAGGTGTTTTTTTCTAGTAATGCTTGCAGTCTCCTGCTAGAAATACTAAACATGTTATGATTTCAGAGGTGTCTTTGTTGCCTTGTCATATGCAGATTGCTTGTGCCTTTTAGGGCCTGTCTAATGTCCTAGATGTCCTTAGATGTCCTATCTAATGTCATGTCTAACAGATGACTAGAAAAAAGTATACTGACAATAAAAAAAAATCATAACTTTTCCATGACCTTTTAACATTTTAATAATTTCCATGACTTTTCTAATATCTAATAAAATGGCAAAATGTCAGTATAAAAAAAATAAAATAATATTCATTAGTCAGAAAGTGTGGCACAGTGCATTTGACTGTCCAGCGGGACAAATGAGACAAACAATTACAGTTGCAATTTTTTCTGTTTTAATTTATTAAATCTGCAGTCCGTAAGTTTTGCCTCTTTGTCGCCATCTCTGTTTGAAAACCTGCAATTGCAGCTGTGTGCGGAATTATCTTCCTTGCGTGGGTTGTGCGGCGGCACGGCTCCAGCGCGGATGAATCTAAGGTTTTGAGGAGTATGTGTGGCAGTCAGTCACCGCACCCACCTATGTTAGTTGATCTATAGTGGGCAATGGTCAAAGTAGCCTAATAATGTAGTCTATTAATTATGCATAAAAACCTGTCTGTTTACTTAAGTAACAGATATGGGTGTCATGCCATAACAGAATTCGCCAGAAAGAGGTATTCAGTCAGCGAGCGAGTGAAGAAAACACCGCATTTTAGCGATGACTCATCTGAACACCTCTGATTGGTCATTGCATTCATAAGCTCAACAGCATCGTGTGTGATTGGTTATAATGCGCAGTGATATAAAAGCGCATCTGTCTCTGGCTCAGGCCAGCCAGCGAACGCAGATTTGAATTTAGCAGCTGATGATATGACACGCTGAACCATAGGCGGAGCATGTGTAAGGCTGGCCAGGGGTCTTGGGGCAAAAATGCCACTAAATTAGACAAAAATGCCCCTGCACAAACAAATTAAATCTATTACGTCTATTGCTATCAAAGTGTAAATGAATAGAAAGTGTCGACTGCGCAATACATTAAGATTTGCTCATGTTGCACCGTATTTCATTTTAGGCGTTTTTACAGTGTTGCGCATTATAACCAATCACACACGATTCTGTTGAGCTTAGGAATGCAATGGCCAATCAGAAACTCATCAGCTTTGTTGAATGCACGCACGTTCGACGACTGAATTCCGCGAATTCTCTCATTATAAACAACAAAGCGCAGATGCTCGTACAATGTAAGGGATTCATTTCGCAGTGTAGACAACATCAGTGATTATAACGATAGTTTTGTTTTTTGAGAGTGCAATAGATCAAAGTGAAAATGTAATTTCTGTGCATAATTTATTCGCTGTTTGAATAACGTGGGAAGGAAACGTTATATAATTATCCATTTCTAATGTTTTAATTAAATTGCAATCACATTAAATACAAATTCAGTCCCATTAAACATATTTTATTAGCCTACATGACACCCGTGTCTGGTTCTTGCCACAAAAAAAAAGACAGGTTTATGATGTTTGTAGTTAATAGATTTGGATGCTTTTAGCCTTACCCTGGGGTTGGTTCACCCTCCGCCTATGCGCTGAACGATTTAATCACGCTGGTGTGATGTATCAAATATTCAAAATATTATTCGGCTATTTTTTGTCTTTTGGAAGCTGCATTCAAAATCCACTTGGCACGTGCCCCCTCACTTTGAATGGGCATGACGCCTCTGCTCACAAGCATGTTTTACAGTTTCATTTCGGCCGAGAGATTTACATGGATTCATTTGGAGGTCGTCAGAGATGTCAATGACTGCCCAGATAAAAGAGTGGCATTTCCCTGACATGATGATAACAGAGCATCAAATCTCAGAAAGATTCTCTATCATGCTGACTTAAAAAATCTCCTAAATAAAAAGGTTCAACCTTTTAAATTCCCCGTTGATTTAGGTGCTGTTCTTTTGAGCCTTTGGGTTTTATCCATTTCTAATGTTTTAATTAAATTGCAATCACATTAAATACAAATTCAGTCCCATTAAACATATTTTATTAGCCTACATGACACCCGTGTCTGGTTCTTGCCATTTGGTTGCATTTCCCTGACATGATGATAACACAGCATCAAATCTCAGAAAGATTCTCTATCATGCTGACTTAAAAAATTTCCTAAATAAAAAGGTTCAACCTTTTAAATTCCCCGTTGATTTAGGTGCTGTTCTTTTGAGCCTTTGGGACGTGCCCCCTCACTTTGAATGGGCATGACGCCTCTGCTCACAAGCATGTTTTACAGTTTCATTTCGGCCGAGAGATTTACATGGATTCATTTGGAGGTCGTCAGAGATGTCAATGACTGCCCAGATAAAAGAGTGGCATTTCCCTGACATGATGATAACAGAGCATCAAATCTCAGAAAGATTCTCTATCATGCTGACTTAAAAAATCTCCTAAATAAAAAGGTTCAACCTTTTAAATTCCCCGTTGATTTAGGTGCTGTTCTTTTGAGCCTTTGGGTTTTTGGGGTTTAATTAAAGTAAAAGGTATTGGACCTTTTAAAATGAAGGTTTAGTTTTTAAAAGTCAGGTGAGAGCTTGTTTCTAGGAATGAGTGCTGTGTTCGTAGGCTATATTTTTTTAATGGACTGAGGTGAAAATATTTCTTCGTTGTCTGCACAGATGAACTCTTGGCTTGAAACTAAATTATTTGAAAAGGAAATTACCCAGGCTGCCAGCGTCTAATCCCAAAGAACGGTTGTACACTGGCAAAACTGCATGGAAAAAAATTCTAAAACAGCGTGGAAAAGTCATGTCAATTTCAAATTGATTTCTAATTAGATGTGTGGAAGTGCAGAATGAATCAAATCGGTTTCCATGGCTACAACTGGTGACTACAATTTGAGGTAATTGTTAAAAACACCTGGTTCAATAGCATTGGAATGTCTGACTCACATTGGATGATTCATTTATCTGATTCACTGATTCATTTGAGTCATAACTCCCTGAGAGTCAGAGTTTTTTTATGTTACTGTTGTTGTTGTTTAACAGGAACCCCATTAACACAGATTTTACAACAGAGATTGTCAGTTGATTCTGATTGCATTTGATTCATCATTCACACAGTTTAAACTCACAGAAGATGTTACAGTTGAGTGATTCAATTCAGTTCAACTGAATCATTCAAAATAACCTTTTCAAAACTGATATATTCACATACACATTGTGTTTCTGTAACTGTTTCTACACATAGATTTTGTCTCAGCTCATGTGACTGTCAGGTTGGTTTGTTTGGATGGTTCATTTAACTGATTCGCTGATTTGTTTAAGTCAGAACTCCCTAAGCATCTCCATGCTCTCTTTTTTTTAATTTTTTATGTGAACCACTTAAAACTCGTTATACAACAAAGACTGCCAAATCTTGCATTTCTGATTGCATTTGATTCATCAATCTCACAGTTTAAACTCTTACAATCAAGTCATTTGAATCATTTCAACACAGTCATTCAAAAGAACCAGTTCAAAAGATTGATTCGTTCACATACACATTCTGTTTCTGTAACCTGTGTTTGTTTCTTCAAAAGCTAATCCAGATGTTGTCCCAGGCCATGTTGAATGTCAGTATGTGCTCTGGGTCAGTGTGTCTGAGTGTCAGCGCAGGCCAAGAGAGTCTGTTTGTACAGTGGGTCACGGTCGCTCTGTTGGGTTAAACATGGGTTTAATTGTGCATCAAAGTGGATTATAGGACTCCTGGCCATATGTTCCACCATGGTGTGGCTACAGATCAGGACTGGAAGGCTGCTTCATACTGTATAAAGTGAGCCTTCATGAGCCTTTGAGCAAAGCACTTTGCATAATTCCTGTGCCATATGAAAAACTGCAAATTAATGTGACCGCTAACAGCGAGCTTTCTCCAGATATTATAAAACACCTTTTCCAAGGCGATTATTCCTGTAATACATGTACTGCAGGTCAGTTTAGATAAAAGTGTCTGCTAGATGGCTGCTTAATAATTTGCAGAGTTTTATTAGTCATTTTAGTGCTGATTTGGGGGAAATTTGTGGAATTATGTGAAATTGATTTAAATATGATTAAATAATCAGAGCTGAGAGAAATGCAGTGTTATTGGTAGCTGAAAGCATGGAACAATTAGACCCAATATACACTCTTATAAATAAAGTTCTTCTTCTCTGCATCTATGTTCCTATGAAAATACATTAACATCCATGGAAACTTTCCATTTCACAAAAGGTTCTTTATAGTGAAAAACGTTTCGTCATATTTCGTAATTGGAAATAAAAGGAAAAAAAAAGTGGTTCTTTTAAAAACGATTTACTGAAAGGTTCTTTGGGGAACCCAGAATGGTCCGAAGACCCCTTTTGGAACCTTTTTTTTTAGCATGTATGTAATTTTATGATATTATATATAATAATATTGCATAATAAGCAAATATGCAACGGATTTGTAGAATTAATGAATGTCAAATATTTCTGTGGAAATGTTTTGTGGAGTTCTGCAAGCCCAGATTCCATATTACTTATAAATTGTTATCTTTTTTCCAAGCTACAAGGAAGCTGAAGGCTATATTTTTTTAGGCAAACAACATTTTTATAGTTCTTCCCATGAACTCTCCCCAGGTTCTCAATGGAAAAATGTAGAAGATGCTGGAGTACTTAAAGCAAAAGATCAAAAAGATCAGGTTGTTCGGTCAATGGTACCATTGATTTCTACTGACTTAAACACCCTAGAATATGATGTTTGGGGTATTAAGCAATGCTCAGAATGGCCCTAGACCATGTTACGGTATGAAATAATCATGAGTCATGTAGCAAAGCTGTCTTTAAAGCATCTTCCATCAGTATTTCAGCAGTAACAGGTTTCACATGACCCTGTGCCACTAAGCCACTAAACAATTTATCAGATTGGATTTTGACGTTCCCAGGAAACCCCAGACACTCGCACAGGTAAAGATGAGCGACATAAACCTGCGTCTACTGTTTTCATGACGGCTGTGAGGGAAAAGCTTATTTTCCAAAACATCACAGATGTCTCATCAATATCAAAAATTCTTCTCTGACATGTAAATATGCATATCACAGTGCAGGCTTATGTGAGTGTGGCTTCTGAGTTAAGTGCATTTGGTTTTCTCCTTCAAGCAATTCTCCTCCAATCAGAAGTGCTCATTTTCATTCATGTGGCATCCGGATAAACTAAACAAATAATTCTGATCTGGTATTCGGGATTTCGTGAAAGGCCTTGCCCTCACCTCAGGGGCACCAATCACAGCAGACGCCACCGGATGAGTGATTAGACGCCAGGCATGATTTGACCTTCAGGCTTTGTGTTGGCACACTATAAAAAAACGAGCGTGACATGATCTTTTGATCTCCCTCCCTGTCTCAGCTTCGACAACACATTTTTTTTTGATTGCCCGCACATACAAGATTCACTCCCTCTGAATAGAAAACAGCTTTGAATGATTCTTTTCAGAGGGTTTTTACATTTAGCTCTTGATATAGTTTTATTTTTGCTCTGCTAAGACAGTGAAGTGATTGATTCAGTTCACCAGACTATGATGAGTGCTTGTGAGCAACTGTACTAAATGATCATCACAGGTTATTGCGTTCAATACAAACACTGTTTAAAGTTCCAGTCCCATGACTGTGGGTAATTCTCTTTAATCTTACTTATGCTTGTCGATGGTATATATTTATTTATTAAAAAATGAAACAGTACCGCAGTTTATTTTTACCAGCTGCAAACTATAGGCCTATGATGGGAATGACCCTCGCTTATTGATTTAAAAGAACCATGAGGTTTTCTTTTCAAAAATGTTAGTCTTAACTCTTTCTTTTTTTTTTATCTGCTTTATGTGTGATTTTTTTTTTATTAGCTATTGTGGAACGTTATGGAACGTACATCTTTAAAAACTAAAAATGCAACAAAAGAACTCAATTGCGGAACTTTTTGGTACATTACTAGATCACTTATCTACTGATTTGACAGCTCTTTTTCACTATATATATATATATATATATATACTGTATATACACACACACCATAAAGTACTGACTCATAAGAGCAATTTGTACTTGAATTGGACCACGCTGGTCGCTTTGTATTTTTGTTTACGCATTCAGCCTGCAAATGGAACTCATTAGAAATACTCTTCTAGCCATTATTTTGCGGTAGACGTCTTATTATTGCATCACATTCAATGCAGACAGCTCAGGTAAAATATGATTTTTAGGCGCTGAAGCTTCAGCAGGGGGGAGCGCCGCTCATGAAAAGCAGTGCAAGAAACACTGGCCCACAGTGACAGCCGAACAGAACAATTACATATATATATATATGTCATTATTGCACTGAGAAAACCTTGATTTTAAGGACCAAAGGGTTTAGGGGGAAAGGAGTGATCCAAAAAGCCTCATTATAGGGATAGTTCACCTAAAAATGAAAATTCTGTCATCATTTACTCATGTCATTGCAAACCTCTATGACTGTATGTGGTTATTTTCCTCACACAAAGCTATTGTGTAATGTAGTGCTATCCCTTCAAGTGTCAGTGAAGAGCTGAACTAGCATTTCAAGAACCATAAACAGCCTTCCTGCAAAAATCCTTTAAAGATAAAAGATCAACAAATCAACTTAAAAACATTACAACACATCCGCCCTCCATGTAGCACTCGGCTCTGAACGCAAACACACCGCAATTACACCTTACAGTAAGATGCACAGCCGACTCTCTGAAAATCAATCATTTGGGATTGTTTTTTTACACTTTTAATGGGTTCCTGTGACCTTGCACCTTGTATTCTTTGGAGTGGAAAGCACTTCAGACTTCAGCCTGTCGATTTTATGATTTTAGAAATAAGTTGTGGCCAAATCATCCAGGTCAACAGAGACTCAGCCAAAAAGTTTAGAATTGGGAACTTCAGGCATTTATTCAGGAGGAAAGATATGCTTTTAAAATAAATGTCTCCATCATTTTGATATGTGCGGTGACTGTTCGTGACAGTGGCAGTTTGTGGGTGAGCTGTTCTGTGCTGTGGATGATATCAGACGCCCGGCCTGCATTAGTCTGTCCACTTTATGGCTGCAGCCAACGCTTTCCTTCCTCTTATCTGGCGAGAGTTCAGAAGTGACGGATGCATTAGGACATGCACTAGTAGCTTTCAAGAGCTTAAATCCATTTGCTGGATTATCACTTTGAGCCCCTGTGTAATGACATGGCTCAACCCCAAACATCTTCCAGGATGTTGGACATGAAGGGTCGTTTTTTAACATGACCTGCGTGGCCCTTTTTAAAACGCCAACGCTGCTAATATTTGCATTTTTCATCAAGTGCACAGAGTTGAACTAATCTAATGTGCATCTCCATCCTGTATCCTGGGTTCGATTCACAGGGAAAGTATACCTTGAATGCAATGTACTTTAAGTGGCTTTGGATAAAAGCACAGGTAAAACAGTAAACTTTTAACATTGATACACATTTCACACTTTAAAAAATGTATAATATATATATTTATTTATTTTTTATGTTTGTAACAACTTTTCCCAGAAACTATTAATATTAAACAGTATTTCAACTTTTTTTATATAAACTTTTTTTTTTAAACAAAAGAAGTGTGGATTGAAAAATCTTAAATATTTAGGTTTGTTATAGTTAACTAAAACTTAAACTAAAATCATAAAAAAAACTAAATATTTGTTACTTGAAATAAAACATTCACTAAAATAAAATAAAATAAAATAAAATATCTTTTTTTTTATTTCAGCTAGTTGCCAAACTACGGTATATTATTTTAGTTTAACTCGATAAAGGCCTACTAAAATAACTAAAATAAAAAATGTATAACTACATAGACATATATTTAAAAAGAAATTCTACAAATGACAAAATCACATAAAATTACAAAAACTTTACCTAAAATTAAAATGAAAACAGAACATATAAAAATAAAAACTTGGACTCAATAATAGTGCAAATCTCTTTAACATCTATTTAAGATATTCAAAGAGGTGTTTGCCCGTTGAAATGTGAGTGCCTTACTTTCAGGACATTAATGCTCTGCAATTGAATAACAGAAGAAGTCAATATTAAGGGGGTGGTGGGGCTATCTTGCCCTGAACTCAGGTTACCTTCTGTTTCATCATTTTTTTTTCCAGTTCGCTTGTTTGAATTTGTGCGTGCAAGTGTGTGTTTGCGCGAGAAAGAAACTGAGGGATAGGAATAATGAAGCCTGTCTTCGCATCATGAGGCCTTTCCCATGCCGCATTACTCTAGTGCCATCAGACGGCGAGGGAGGCCATCAGCAGCGTTGCGTCTGTACGACTCTGCTAATTATTCTCCTGCCTTTATTAGACTACAACCATCAGAGAGAAAAGAGGAAAGACATCATCTCCAGCCTAATTCTCTCCTGCTCTCCCTCTATTTCCCGTCAGACTCTGGTCTGAATGAGGCCGCTCGCTTTTATCACACAGATTACTTCACAGGGTGACTCCAAGCCATTAAATTCTTATCTGTGTCAGAGCTGAAATATGATGTTTACAGGCCTGTCTGGCTATTAGTGTTAGAGTTGAGATCTCATATCCACGACAGGCTCGGTAGACACTACAGAATTGATTAGGTGACCATGTCACTTGATTTGAACGTAAAAGCTGTATTACACGCCAAATGATGTACACCGGGCATTAAGACGAACATTAAGTCTGATTATTAGAGTCTGTGTGGCTGTGCACAAATATGAAGCAATATCTCCTCCTGACAACATTTTGTCAAAGATAAGCTCATTAAATACTAAATTAGACCATGCAAACCTAAACTTTGGACTTTTGGATTTCAAGATATTGAATGATATACCCATGTGTATGGAATGTGCCATAATTTCCATATTGCTGTATTTATTCAGCTCGAGTGATGGTCCATCTGCGCCACCTCATGGCCGATGTGCGTTACTGCATCTATACTAATATTATACTAATAATAGTGAATGTTTTGTCCATGTGGTATCAGATACAGATTTTAAAAGTGCAATGCTTATATACAGTTTATATGTAGCTACCATAACATAAGTCTTTAAATATATACATATATACATTTAAAATATTATGTGTTTTATATTTATTTAAAGACCTAAAGAAATAAAAAACATTACTACTACTTTATGTATTAACACACAGATACATATTATCATTTCTACTAAAACGTAGTATCTCTCTCTCTCTCTCTGTGTGTGTGTGTGTGTGTGTGTGAGAGATTTCTATTAAAATATATAAATGAAAAGAACACACGTATTATGATTTCTATTAAAATGTTTAATTAAAATTATGTATGTGTGTGTGTGTGTGTGTATTCTAAATTAAAAGAAAATATTTTACATTTAAAGAGTTAATAAAAAAAAATAAAAAAAACTTTAGTTATCATTTCTATTATCCAGTATTTGAGCAGAGTTGAACCAGGGTTGAACTAAAGTGTGTATTCTGTTGTTTCCACGGAGTTCACTCAGTGGCGGAGCCAGGATGTTTTTATAGGGGTGGCCAGCAACCAGATGGGGTGGCACAGAAATCTTCATTATTTCAATATAAAAATGTGATTGACTATAAAGTATTGGACTGTTTTAGTGCCTAAAACACAACTGAATACAATTAATTTCTACTAAATTGTATTTGAGATATTTGTGAATTAGATCAAGTAATGCTGAGTGAATATGACAATTTGTGTATTATTCCCCACCTCCAGGTATTTTAATAAAGGGGCTCTCTAGCTTTATTGCTTAGTCAGCTTGGTTCTGGTTCTCAAAACCCCCAAAAGCTTGTTCTCCATCATTGCATACTCATTGATGAGACATGCAGATAGTGATAAGAATTGGTAAAAAAAAACAAAAAACAAAACGGAAGTCAACAGCACATAAATCCAGAATGTAAAATGAGTTATTTTATGCATTTAAATGGTTTCATCTTCGTTTGTACTTTACAAAATAAAAAATAAAAATAGCGCATGTTTTCTAGTATAAATGCACAGTGTTCATATTTACTTGTGCATTAAATTACAAAAAATAAAAAATAAAAACAGCTTGCGCCTTATTGTGTAGGCCTATATTGTATATTGTGATTTCGAATTGCACAATATTTTAGTATATATAGCATATATTTTGCATTTGAGAGACGTTCTTTAATGTGATGCTATACATAAATGAATGCACTAATCGCCTTTTTTGGTAATTTCATGACTTAAAGGTACAATAGGAGATCTTGGAAAATGCTAACTTTAGCCTGATAGCACTGAAAGCGAATGTCCCACCCTTCTTTGAAGTGTGCGCCATGAGCACGGTAAAACAGCTGTCAGGACAGGAGAGGAAAGTTTGTTTTACTGACATATAGCTTACAACATCTCATCAGACCGCAGTTCACTGTTGTTCTACTGAAGCTCAGTTGGCACATATTCCTTTCCGCGCTCGTTTGACTTGCGCCTGGTGCTGAGGCGAAGTTGAAGTGCGCATCTGAAAAGTCTCCCTTTTGATGTGGTCATAAAGAGATACGGTGGCTCCGCGTCTTAATAAATGCATTTCTTGTCCAAAAAAAAAAAGTAACAAAAACTGCTCCGCTCCTGAGTTCACTTATCAACGTGTCTGCCGCTGAACTGCCTTCACTGTTGCGCCGCGCTGGTATTTACGACACTTTCGTTCGGAAGACGGCAGTATGCGGACACACATGTGGAGCGCGGCGTGTGTTTCTGTATTCAGAGTCCTGACTCGAGTTTGTGTGGCATCACAGCGGGTTAAAGCACCCCTACCGGTGTTTACAGCCCACAACTTCTCTCTCTTCAGTCCGTGTACCTCTGTGCTCGTTAAGGGTTTGATGTCAAGAAGACGACCTCACGGCAGGAAGATGTCACAGTCTTTGGCGCAGCGGATGGTCTGGGTAGATCTGGAGGTGAACAGCAGCAGATAAACACAATAAACAGTACAATACATTGTTTAAAAGATCGAACTGTGTCGCTTTTAAGTCAAAAATCAAGATTTTTTTTTTCAACGAAACGTTAGGCCTAACGTACATGACAAAACACGCCTGTATGATCAAGTTTTATGCTGAATGCTGAATGAATTTGCATGTTTTTTCAAAATATACAGTATGTGAAAGATTCAAAATGATATATGTGTGTGTGTGTGTGTGTGTGTGCTTATATAGCAACTCCAGCACAATCTATTCATGTCAAAACTTTTTTTAGAGTTTAGAATGGTTACTGCAGTTTATGACCAGCTGACCTGCTTGTTTACCATTTTTTACACATTGTCGTTGATTTTAGGTCCACCCTACGCAGGAATTTTTTTTCCAGGAAGTTTTTACAGATACATTTTTGGCCGATGTCCTCACAGTGATTGTGCTCTTATGGGATTGACTAGTTTTCAAAGTTGCTTATTAATTCCACTGTACTTCCTGATTCAGATGACAGGGCTGGATATAGAGAAGGACCGGATTATTGAGATGGCTTGCATCGTTACAGATTCTGACCTGAACATCATTGCAGAGGTGGAGATTTTTTTTTTCCCATTGCATTGCATAAAAGTGTACTGCATAAGTTTGCTGACAGACTTTGGAATCATCGTGCATTTATTGAACTTGAACTAATTTTGTTTTGATTATCTTTTTTTTTCATAATCGTTGGTTATGAAAACCAAAGTGCTGTACAATAAATATAAATGCAATAAATACAAAATTAAACAGAACATGGAAGGATCATACTCACCCACTTCACACTAAATTTGAGATCCTTCCATCAGGGCAAAGATTTAACAGTCCCGTGGCCAAAAGAAATATAAATTAAAATCCTTTGCTCCAATGGTGATGAGTATTTTTTTAAGTACATTTTAAAATAATTTTTA
This sequence comes from Sinocyclocheilus rhinocerous, assembly GCF_001515625.1. Taxonomy (NCBI): domain Eukaryota; kingdom Metazoa; phylum Chordata; class Actinopteri; order Cypriniformes; family Cyprinidae; genus Sinocyclocheilus; species Sinocyclocheilus rhinocerous. Next base: position 326,041 of record NW_015665026.1, read on the forward strand.
GTTGTTATTTAGGGTGACTATATGGCATCATGGTTCCATTATTGATTGACTGATTCACTGTTATACCTGGAAGTAAGTTTTAGAGTTATGCTGTTAACTTAATTCTTATCATGTCTGTTTTTCCATCCTGTGACCACTAGAATGGACAATAAAAGTTTAAACAAAGACAAATAAATAAAACATTATA
>NW_015665026.1:326320-338719 GCF_001515625.1 Sinocyclocheilus rhinocerous
TAGTTAAATAATTTAGGGTGACTATATGGCATCATGGTTCCATTATTGATTGACTGATTCACTGTTATACCTGGAAGTAAGTTTTAGAGTTATGCTGTTAACTTAATTCTTATCATGTCTGTTTTTCCATCCTGTGACCACTAGAATGGACAATAAAAGTTTAAACAAAGACAAATAAATAAAACATTATAGCCTCGCAATGGAGAAAAAAAGTCTTCAACCTAGATTAAAATTTTAGCAAAAATATTGTCTTCCAGGGAAAATCCAAATATCGATGACTCCTGCACTACAAATTTGTCCAATCAAATACTGTCTAGAATGAGAATGTACCTCTAAATACCACCTGCATGTAATGTGTCTCATATGTCTCACCCCCAAATAAAAATACGGCAATGCAAGACAAATGTCTGTTACACTGGGTCTTTAAAGCTTTCGCATTGTTGGTTGTTGTTGTTAGGGGCCAAATCTGATAATCAACCAACCAGACGAGCTGCTCGATGGCATGTCAGACTGGTGCAAAAAGCATCATGGGAAGGTGAGGACAGATTGATGCAGCTGCTGAGTGTTTCCTGTTTGTGTGAATGAGCCTGTGTGTGCTTGATGTGTGTTGTGTGATTGTGTTCCTGTTTGATGTGCCAGTCAGGGTTGACTCAGGCTGTCAGGGACAGTCACATCACTCTCCAGCAGGCGGAGTATGAATTCCTGTCTTTCGTCCGACAGCACACGCCACCCGGACAGTGTCCTCTCGCAGGTAACCAACCACACAAGCTGCTGTTGTTTCTTTTGCATGTTGCAGGTGTAAAATCTTATGGAAGCTTATTTCTGCCATGGAATAAAAAAAGCTAAAAAGGTCATGTGACTTTTGGTCTCACAAAGGTGATGCTGACTTTTTTCTTCCTTTGAATTAGGACTTTATATCTCACTTTTTTTTTTCTGCCACAAAAAAAAAAAGTGATTGTGACCTTTTTTTGTATTATTCAGATTTCTTATCATTCAGACTTCTCTGAATACAGTTTGGATTCTATTCTGAAGTTCTGGAAAAAAGTCTGAATCTCAGAAATGAAAGAAAATAAAAAAAGCTTCCTTATGCCTCAGAGAGTTTGTGTGGTTCTTCGTCCACAGGGAACTCCGTGCACGCCGATAAGAAGTTTCTGGATAAGTACATGCCGCAGTTCATGCGACATCTGCACTATCGCATCATAGACGTGAGCACCATTAAAGAGCTCTCCAGGTATGTTCCCCATTTAGGTTTAATCAGATGACCGAACGACCGCTGTTGCCACATTAATGCATGCAGACGTGCGTCAGCATGAACTAGAGAGACCATTTTCAAAAGTACTGGAAGTAGGTGATGTCAAAATACTTTCTCCTTTTTTTGATTCTGTTGCCTAGACGATGGTATCCAGAGGAGTACAGTCTCGCACCGCAGAAAAAAGCATCGCACAGGTCTGTGCATCACATGGGTGTTTCACAGCTGTATTATAGAATGCCATGTTTAGCATAGCAAAGGATCCTGTGATGTACTTCATAAATATTTCAAACTAAGAAAAAAACAGTTTTGTCTAATCTCAGAATAATGTTGTGTCCGTATGAATTTTCAGAGCGCTGGAAGACATCCAGGAGAGCATAAAAGAACTGAAGTTTTACAGAGCAAATGTTTTCAAAGTGAAGGAGAAGAGAAAAATTGTCGAAAATGGTGATAAGAAATCTGTGAGCTAATCTCCAAGTCCATCTGGGGGTGGCTTTAGGATCTTGTGCCGAATTCTCATATTTGGATGAAAGGCTGTGCGAATACTCGAGAGAATGAGAGAGCAAAGCTTCACCTTGATGTCCCCAGTGTTTGTTTCCTGTTTTATTTGTTGACTCTGCAAATAGCTTAGTTTAAAAAAAAAAAGAGAAAATCCAAAAAGTTCAAAATGATGCAAATAACTCAGTTATGAACAAGTTCCTTTTTATCCCTTGTGTTCCACTTTAGAAATCTGATTTGTTGCTGGCTCATATCAGTGTGCAGTAATGAAACAAAAGTGTGATTGCATAAGTTCTTCTTTCTGAGAATGTTTTCATTACACCCCTTGTTTTTTTTTTTAAATAAAAATATTTTGTTGTGATTTTGCTGAAGTGTTGTTACTGGTCTGTACTTACAGTAAGCTGAACCAGACGGCAGATGGCAGTATACAGTCAGGTAATATCTGGAGCACGTTAGCGGCTGATTACTGGGGTTGTCGAGTAAAAAAAATGTTGAAACCTTGTATTCAGGTTCAATATTCGCGTGAAAGGATATTAAATGGCGAAAAAGTGTGTATTTTATTATCTGCATAACCACTAGCATGCTAGTTTTACTATTGCTACATGTTGGTTTAGTGGTATGCTGTTCCAAATTCAGTCTTTCTCTTTATGGTAGGTGGACTGACAGGAGGGCTTAGTGACGTCATCCGACATGGAAAGTTGTTTGAGGCAGGAAGTTACTTTAAGTTACAAAAACTGAACATCTGTTATTTGCTCTAATAGTTAAACAAAGCAATCTAGTTTCATTGGGATGTCATTGCCTCTTTAACTCTCTGTCAAGGTTGGTAAATGTTGCTCTTAAAGTTCACTTAGTGTTTTATGCTGTTTTAAAGTGGCAGGGACTGCTGGGACCTCAAATCCTGTTTGGTTGGAGCAGCCCAAGGTAACATGAGCACTCTGTCTGCCACTGGAGGATCGCAGGTTTGATTCTACAAGGGAAACTTTAAATAGAGAGACACTGGGCCAATGCATAAACCATGTGCTGTAGCTGGTAAAAAACTTCTATCTCTCCCCCTCAGAATCTTTCTCCCAGAGGATGAATAATATCCCCATTAGTGTTCAGAACAGACAGCTTGTATCTGGACATCCCTGTGTGTCACTGAGTGTTTGCTCTAGTCTGGTCAAACGATTTAGAAATACATTTAATCATTTAGCAGGTGCTTTTATCCAAAGCGACTTGCTAATTAAGAAACGTTGCAAGCAATTTCTCATGAGAACCAACAATATTTGCAGTACACAATACCAATTTTCAAGTGAATGATAAAGTAGTAGTACGTATTAATTATATGAAGCACCTTTGTTGTTGTGGATTAGGTAAGTGGTGTGTATTCAGCAGTTTCTTTAAAGTTCTGATGATCTCAGCAGATTAGATCGATAGCTCGTTCCACCTCAGAGGAACGGAGAGAGTAAAGGATCTGGAAAGCTGCTTTGTACTTTATTGTGAGGAAGTCACCAAAAACCTTTTTAAATTTCCACAAAGCGGAAAACCAGCTATATACTTGCCCTCTTAAAAATCCAGAACTCAATAACCTACAATGTAACATTAACAATTATTTTTAATTTCCAAAGAACCATATGCAGAGCTCTTTGGTGCACCTAATGTAAAATAGAAAGCACCCTTTATTTTTAATTGTCTACAATCTCTGACAAGTAAATGTCAATTGCAGAAGAAAGAGGTACAGTCTTTCTTGGGTCTGCTCGAGGTATCGCTGCTTCATCCTGCAGGTGCACCAAGGTCACCCAGAACCCAGTGGACTGGACCATTCTGAAGAGCCAAGACTTCAACCAGCTTTTTCCAGTTCAGGTAGATGCCTTTTCTAAAGCGCTCCTTCACCTAATCACGATTGTTTTTCATGCAACAAATTTAATTAATGTTCTATAAAATGTAAAAAGTAATGTGTAATTATTAGTAATTGTGGCTTCCTATACTCAGGTGGGTGTGGGTGCAGGCCACGTTGGCTTGCAGCACTGATCATTTCTGAATGGTTCAGCATACAAAGGATTTCCTGAGGGTGATTGATGACTCAAATTAAAAAAGATAATTAAGACTTTTGGAGTGAATGAATGCGGTGAATCAGCTTCAACTTCCAAGCAGAAAGTGGATTCTCTGGACCAAAATGATAGTTTTCAAACCAGTAAAAACTGTAATTTGCCTATTTATGCATTCTTAATTGGTTTCTCTAATATTTCTGCTGTTTGTATTCATTCAAGGGCAGAAAGAAGAAAGTCTGGATTATGACAGTGGACTAAGAACAGATCAATCCATCATGAATTCATAACCCTGAACCAACAGGTGCTCACATAATTACTGACGAAGCCTCGTAATTTATCACTTTTATTCTGACAGGCTCCTTCCACTCATTAAAGGTTCATTTAATTTATGCTCTGAAAAATAGCTCACATTTACGCTAATTTAATCACCTGCCAATTATCATCAGCAGTTGAATTGAGTTGGTTTTAGTTAGACCTTAATATCACTGAATGCTCCTCGTGTTGATGTTTATATATTTGAAATATCCAAAAATAATACAGCTCATGTCTTCATAGCTATAAGTGCAATCCTTTGTGTTATTTGTTATTTTTCATTACTTGCAGTGAGACACTTTTTGTCTCCCGAAGCCCTGACACAGATGAGATACGGATCAGATCTGCTTTGATCAGAGCTCTAAATCAAAGGTGAACTCTGAACATGAATCTCACAGATGTTTGTGACACACATCAGGTATCTCAAAAGTGTGTTTTTATAGCTTTCATTTATATGAGTATTAACATTTCACCCGCATGTATGGTGGAAAAAATCCACATTTCAGACTTGAGTAGGATTAAATATTCTAAATCTGGATTTGGTGTTCAAATGACACAAAGAAGAGTGAGTTTCGTATAGTTCTCACACATTTACAAGTAGGCCTACACATATAGGCAATTTTTGCTAAATAGCATGCTAACATGCTACTTTGTGCATACAGTGCTCCAGACTTATAAGTAAAATAAGATCTGTGGATATTTAAGTTCCTATATAATGACTACAAGTACCACAAAAATGTGAGTTTATGTGCTTGATAAATCTAATAATCTTTTTATAGTCTTTATACAGCAACTTGTTAGCATAAAGAGCTTGTTTCATGTTATTAAAAAAAAAAAAAAAAAGTAGTACATACTATGCAGTATTCAATCAGTAGGTAGTCAGCTAGTGTTCCACTCCGAACGTAGCTGAACGTAAGTAATCATAATTTGAGCTGTTTGGCAGTATATATGGGATGACATTTAGCTGGAAAATGGGTCTTAAGCACCATGAATTTCTGCATCAATCATTTGTCTTTGTAAACCTAATCCAGTGGAAGCATGCTAGCGTTAAAGCATTTAGCTCTATTATGCTGTCAGTCAGCGCTGATGTCAGCATTGTTCTCCAGTCCTACCTGCCAGTCCAGACCTTTATGAGGAGAGTTTATCCAGTGGAGCTGCACACTCAGCTCCACTCAGATCCTTCCACCCGCAGACACCGACTGACAGAAATGTTCTGTACTTGACAATATAGACACACATTGTCAGTATAAAGCAGATACTTTTTTGAGAGAAAATATAATTTGTACATACAGTGTACCCAGCATTTAAGACACAATTAATGTTAATTCTACAGTTTTTCAGAACTAATAATATTTAAAAATGTTGAACAGTATTAGCTGTTGTTTTATAAATGTAAGCAATTTATTATGTGTGTTGTGTATTGACATTCAGACATCGAGTGTGCAAATATTATATATTATTTGGCAATAAACATTTATTTCAAAATGTTATCTTTAGGAAAGGCTTTTGATGTGTACATCTTGAGTGATTTGCCATAAAATCTGTTCACAGTATACTCAAAACCTTCCTTTGAAATATGACCCGAAGTTTCATCATTGCAGTTGATTTAAGGTGAAGCTTCATAAATAACAGGTAGGTTCTGGGAGGAAAAAAAAACAGTAGAAAAAGGCTGGGGGGAAAACAGGAGCACCGCCAAAATCAAAACGGCGGGAGCCTGAGGGAATTTTCCTTTAATGAAAGGAAAAATAGGCCATGTTACGTGCTAAGTGAGAACGGGATTAGATGTACAGGGAACAAGAGAAGTTGAAAGGAACAGGTCATGTGGTTATTCAGGGTTGTTCTTTTTGGAAACTTTTGCTGAAGTCTGACAAAGCACATTCAAACAAATGCAGATTTATACTTTCAGGTAATTTTAAATGTAATGAACCAGGTCAGAAAATGATGCCTCTGTTAAATCAGATGTATTCAGCAGTGTATCTATCTGGATGTATTCTCATCAGGATAATTATTTTATATATATATATATATATATAATTTTATACACATGCAAATAATAATAATGACAAAACAGAACAAAATTACTAAAACTTTAACTACAATTAAAATGAAAACAGAAAATATAAAAATTATAAAATTAAAAAGTAATTTAAAATATTAATAAAAATTGTAATAGTATCTCGATACTGATTCTCAAATATTGCCAGTCGTGGTTAAATAAATGTTGGATTTTTATTTGTTGATTGATTTTAAATAGGAAATGCGTAATGCATTTTTAGAAAAAAAAAAAGCATAATAAAATTTTATTATCATTAGTTAAATGTTTTAAAGCAAAATTTGAGTGGAATTCAGCTTTAGTAATATAACTAAATGATGAATGGGGACCCACATTGGCTGATATTGATGAAAACAAATATTTAAAATTAAACTTACTGTATATAGTGCATAATGTGGGTCACAGATGGCACTGTTTCCTGAGGATGTGCCTCACTATAGGGAAGTTCATTTTTCCATAAGACCGATAATTTAAGCCATGGCAGGTAACAAAGGCAGGTGTCATTCTGATCAGGTGAAGGTTGCGGGACATTTAGAGAATTAAAGTCACAGTGATCTTGTGCTAGACATCTTACAAAGGCCTGGCAGGCTCTTTGTGTCTTTCTTCTCTTTTATTACAACAGCCTCTGAAGGTCATCTCAAGCATTAGAGAAGCACTGCGCTGTTCCTCGTGTCTTTGGGGGCTTTGGGACCGGAGGAATAAAACATCTCATCTGGAGCGTCATCTGCAGCTGGTGCGTCTGACTCACGTCTGTTCTGCCGCAAATCGACAGATCTTGTTTGGGTTTATCCAAAAGTCCTAAATCATACCACCGTAGTCCCTAACCTCATGGTTAGATGTTAGATGTGAGCCGGATTTTAATTAGATTAATCATTTAGATTCATCTACAGTAATCTTTTCAGTAAAAATCTAAGATGATAAGTTAATTTGTATTAAAATAAATTTACTTGAAGCAAATGTGTATTTATTAATCAAACATATTTCAGAATATATATCTTGAATTAATGTCATTGACATATTGCTTTTCTTCTTATTATTGCATATTGTTTTCAGCATGAATGTAAATTACATTTTGTTAGATCCATGATTAAAACCAGGAATGTTTTAGTATCATTGTGATTCTATTAGTTTTTATTAATGTTTTGAATTCGTTTTTATATTTTCTGTTTTCATTTTAATTTTAAAGTTTTAGTAATTGTGTTTTTGTAATTTTTCTTAGTTTATATACAGTGGGTACGGAAAGTATTCAGACCCCCTTAAATTTTTCACTCTTTGTTATATTGCAGCCATTTGCTAAAATCATTTAAGTTAATTTTTTTTCCTCATTAATGTACACACAGCACCCCATATTGACAGAAAAACACAGAATTGTTGACATTTTTGCAAATTTATTAAAAAAGAAAAACTGAAAAATGCTCAGTATTTAGTAGAAGCACCCAGTACCCACTGTATATATATATATATAGTTTTCATTAATTATTTCAGTTTTAGTTATTTGTGTGTATGTGTGTATAATTTTGATTTTTTTATTCCCCCCAGTTTTGCATAATTTCAGAGATGATTAATTTTGTTTAATAATTTTTTAGGGTTTTACTCGACAGTAATTATTAGATTTTTAATGGTATATATATAATTATTAACTAATATATACACACAGTATATGTATGTATATAATTGCATTTTTGCAACTAATCAAATGCAATTAATAAATCCATTATTTCAGAGAATATACATTTTGTTTTTAATAATTCTCTAATTTATTTATTATTTACTGCAAAACAAAATAAAATACGGTCCCACTTTATATTAAGTGGCTTTAACTATATGTACTTGCATCAAAAAACAAGTACAATGTACTTATTGTGTTCATATTGTATTGCAAAACACTTTTGCTGCTATTGAGGTGGGAAAGGTGTAAGGTTAGGGACAGGTTTGATGGTATGGGTAGGTTTAAGGGTGGGTTAAGGTGTAAGGGATGGGTTAACAGTGCAATTATACATGTACATATGTAATCACATGCAGGTATTTCTAAAATATAAGTACAATGTAAAAACATGTACGCAATAAGTGCATTGTACCAAATTATTAATTTAAATGTAAGTACATAGTAGTTAAGGCCACTTAATATAAAGTGGGACCCAAAATACTGATTAAGCAAATTATTTTTTTAAATGTAGTGAATATTCCACTGTTCATTCAGGACGCCCCCAACCCACACGCACACAATTTACTCTCAACCTCTTTAGAGCTACTAAAAAATGACGTCCCATCGATTTTGTAGGCGAAGAGCAGTGGATGAAAGTTCAGGCAGTGTAATGCACACACAGAGTGCTGCATGCCATAGAGAGAGAGAGAGAGCTGAGGAAAGATGCTGACGTGATTTTCTGTTCTATGGGATTGTCTCATCTTGTAAGTGATGTTATGGATTGAATATTGACATGCATTTGAAACAGCCAGCACAACAAGGACGCCGGCATTAGGACAGAAATGCTCATTTGAGTGCATCGTTTGGAACAAAGCAGTTGTGAGGAGAGACGAGCATTGAAGGAAGGTTGCAGCATGTCTGTAAAGGTTCTCGCAGGGGAACAGGAGGTTTTAAATTATGCAGGGCCAGCCAAAGACAGTCAGGATGTCATTCTGCAGTATGTCTGTATGGGACAGGAAACACGGATAGACGGACCGCTCGGGGGGGGGGAAACAGAAGGGCCAAACCTGTCAGTGGCTTTGACACATTAGTGCCGTTTATAAGAAAAAAAGGTCGAGACTCAATGCAGACAATGCTGTGGTCAGCGCTCCACCTCAGCTGCCCTGCAGGAGGGATTGTGCCGGGTCTGATGTCCAGTATTAGCTGTGCGATTAATCTCTTTATATGGCCTAGTCCAATTTAACAGATCTGTTTAGTGTAAGCAGAACACATTTAGTGGTCTGTTTACTGAAGGTCAGTGTGCTCCGACTAATGGCTGTCATTACAAGAGCCATAAAAATCAAAAGTGTAATTGGTAATATGAGGATTCAGGTTGAGGAGCTTCTCTTCAGTCAGCAATAAATGAATATTATATATGGTATATATCGTATATTTTCAGTCTTGCCACATATTGAGTGAAACTTCAATGTCAGCATGTCTTTGATGATAGAAACTGCAGCATGAGTGTGTTCATATTTAGCATTTATCATTCTGAGGATTCTTTGAGTGGTTTTCTTTCTCTTGTTCGGGGTTCCTGTGAATGATTAGATGGTCAGTATTCAGATTAAGAGGATAAACTGGAGCAGGATGTAGTGTATGGTCTTTTATTCAATGTTTTCCTATTGGACACTGAGGACAGAGTTAAAAATAAAAGCAAAATTGACCAGATTTATTTCATAATATATATTGGTTTTATTGTACAGGATTTATCACTCCACATTACTCCAAGGAAACAAATGTTCAATTGTGCAGCCTCTAAAAAGACTTTTTGGCTGATGTCCTCAAGACCTATTGTTCTGTTACTTAAAGTAAATAAATAGCCAGGTTTAATCAATTCGGATTTGTGGTATTTAACACTGCATTGTCCTTATCCACTCAATTCCAGGTGGATAAAGTAACCAAAATCATTGAATATCGTTTGTTTCTGTTTCTTAGAAATATGTCACATTACGAAAGTAAATGGTTTGCAAATGCCATTTCATGTTGACTTTAAAGCCTGTTCAGACCAAGAATTAAACAAACCATGGATGAGCCACTTGCAATAATAGAGTGATACTGTTTTCTATTTTCATATATTTTAAAATGTAATTTATTTCTGTGTTGGCAAAGCTGAATTTTCAGCATCATTACTCCAGTCTTCAGTATCACATGGTCCTTCAGAAATCTTCTAATATGCTGATTTAGCACTCAAGAAATATTTCTTATTATTATCAATGTTAAAAACAGTTGTGCTGCTTAATATTTTTGTGGAAAATGTGATACATTTTTTGTATACACTCACTCTCACACACACACACAAGGTTTCCTCTGTAATGATTTGCAGGAGCTTGAGGTATTTGTCCTAGAGTGATCTCCACACTGCTGGTCTGGTGTTGTTGTTTTTATGGGATGCTCTGAAATGGCTTTTTGATGAACAGCGCTGGTTTCCCTCCAGGTTTGCTGAATTGAATATATCCCTGTGTACTCAGCATTCCAGTGTGTCCATATCACCATGACAACTGCTATTGTCTGCTGTCACTCCCGGTCGCTTTTAACATCTCATAGTTCAGTATTCAATATTTTATCACCTGTGACCTATTTTAATCTTTGCTTCCATGTGATTTTTAAAAATACATTTCTCCATTCACTGGAGATAAAGGCACTGCAGAGTAAAACCATTTGAAAGCCTCTTGTTAATAGTTCAAGTGTCTGTGTGCCCATCCCATCTGGGCCTGTGGCCACTGACTGATCAATAACGATCTTGTGTCTCACTGACTCCAGATTGCTTTGCAGTCCCACTGCTTTAACTGAGCATCTAACTTTCTGTGCTTTCCTCACTGGATGATCTGGCAGATGGTTTTTAAGAGTTCCTGCGTGGGTTGAGTGGATGAACTGCAGAGCATCCCGTGTGCCAGCTGCAGTGGGCATGGAGCCCTGTGTGCTTGCACTGGATTGGTCTATAGAGGATTTCTCACACACTCTCATTCCAATCCATTCAATATGGAATTCAAGTCTGATTCATCTTTGGACTAAATGTTTTGAACTTATTTCTCTCATTCTGCCTTATGGTACAAAAGCTGTCAATTGGGTGCAAAAGATAATATGTACCATTTAGGTGCAAAAGTGTACTTTTAAGGTACACTCTGCAGGGTTAAAAAGGTTTCTGTGAGTGTAAGTTAAGCACACATGAATGTTGTTGAAATGTTGCCTTTTGGTTGTCTTTATGCCTATAGTTGTCTAACCACTTTTTATAAGTTGTCTTGGATCTGGAAATATTTTTTTTTCCTCATTCATTTTTTCCATGAGGATTTAAAAACATCTTCACTATTGAATTTCTGGTCATGCAATATTATTGCAATTTGATGTAATCAAATTAAAAATGAGGGGAAAACACAAATCTATTGATGTACACTACTGTTCAAAAGTTTAAAGTTGTTAAGTTTTTTTGTATGCTTGTTTGTTTTTGTCAAAAAGAAAAAGCTCACCAAGGCTGCATTTATTTGATCAAAAATACAGTAAAAAAACAGTAATATTGTGATTTTATATATAATTGTTAATTTATGTCCTTGCTAAAAAAAAGTATTAATTTCTTCACCATTTTCATCAAAAGCATTAAGTATTAAGTTCTTCACATGTAATTGCACCGTTAAACACTGTAAAAAATTAAGTTGAAACTCAAACGGATGGCTCAACATTCAAACTGCTTCAACAGTTTCAAAACTGCTCTATTAAATAATCATTGTGAAACTAATAGTTATAATTAAGTTAAAATGTGAATGTTGGCTGTACGATTTATGTGTACTTTTTATAAAGAATAGTTATAAACCTTCCCAGAAAACACTACTCATTTGGCTTGTTTACGAGGCGACAATTACATTTCCTGTGGCAGCCCAACAATGACAACATAGATGTAAGAGCCATAAATTATTTTGTTTCTTTATATAGATATTTATTAAGTGTAATACAATATTGCCTAAGGATGGTAAAATCATTTTCAAGGACGGCAAAGACTTGTTTTCGTTAAGTAAGAGAGGAATGATGGAGTGAAATCGTTTAACATTTTCTAGTTTGTGTCATTAATAAACTTTACGTAAAAAGAAGTTACTGGAATTGGAATTGATATGTGTACTCGCATATCAACAAGGTGCAACAAATATGAGAAATTGGAAAAAGATTGCTTCCACAATACTTAAAACATCATTTAAACTCCTAATGCACATCCTTTGCTCTTCATTGTGTAGTACTAAAGGTCTTCCTATCTTGGGATTTTTGTCTATTTATAAAAAAAAAAAGTGGAAAAAAAATTAAGATATTGTCCAAGTGTCTATTTTTTGATCAAAATCTCTTGAACATACATACTTTTATTAGTTAACACTTCAGAACTTGTGAGTAGGAACTTCCCAGCAGGACTTGAAGGAATATGTCTCCGGCTCTGCCCCTTTCTCTTCATCTTACTGAGATTGGTTTGTGTGCTTGTACTGGTGTTTTTGTAGCATTGCTTCATACCAGGTGTGTGTGTGTGTGTGTGTGTGTGTGTGTGTGAGTGTGTGCGTGTTTTTGTGACAAATGAGGACATACATTTGTATAATGACAA
>NW_015665026.1:340162-357939 GCF_001515625.1 Sinocyclocheilus rhinocerous
CAAAAAGAAAAAGCTCACCAAGGCTGCATTTATTTGATCAAAAATACAGTAAAAAAACAGTAATATTGTGATTTTATATATAATTGTTAATTTATGTCCTTGCTAAAAAAAAGTATTAATTTCTTCACCATTTTCATCAAAAGCATTAAGTATTAAGTTCTTCACATGTAATTGCACCGTTAAACACTGTAAAAAATTAAGTTGAAACTCAAACGGATGGCTCAACATTCAAACTGCTTCAACAGTTTCAAAACTGCTCTATTAAATAATCATTGTGAAACTAATAGTTATAATTAAGTTAAAATGTGAATGTTGGCTGTACGATTTATGTGTACTTTTTATAAAGAATAGTTATAAACCTTCCCAGAAAACACTACTCATTTGGCTTGTTTACGAGGCGACAATTACATTTCCTGTGGCAGCCCAACAATGACAACATAGATGTAAGAGCCATAAATTATTTTGTTTCTTTATATAGATATTTATTAAGTGTAATACAATATTGCCTAAGGATGGTAAAATCATTTTCAAGGACGGCAAAGACTTGTTTTCGTTAAGTAAGAGAGGAATGATGGAGTGAAATCGTTTAACATTTTCTAGTTTGTGTCATTAATAAACTTTACGTAAAAAGAAGTTACTGGAATTGGAATTGATATGTGTACTCGCATATCAACAAGGTGCAACAAATATGAGAAATTGGAAAAAGATTGCTTCCACAATACTTAAAACATCATTTAAACTCCTAATGCACATCCTTTGCTCTTCATTGTGTAGTACTAAAGGTCTTCCTATCTTGGGATTTTTGTCTATTTATAAAAAAAAAAAGTGGAAAAAAAATTAAGATATTGTCCAAGTGTCTATTTTTTGATCAAAATCTCTTGAACATACATACTTTTATTAGTTAACACTTCAGAACTTGTGAGTAGGAACTTCCCAGCAGGACTTGAAGGAATATGTCTCCGGCTCTGCCCCTTTCTCTTCATCTTACTGAGATTGGTTTGTGTGCTTGTACTGGTGTTTTTGTAGCATTGCTTCATACCAGGTGTGTGTGTGTGTGTGTGTGTGTGTGTGTGTTTGTGTGTGTGTGTGTGTGTGTTTATCACACCGAATTGTTGCATTTTTGCTGACCATCTGCTTTATGGTGTGTCCTTCAGGGACTGCTCCCCTAAGTCAGAGTCAATTCAACACACCACACATGAGTCAATATCTACCCTCACACTCTCAAAACACCTATAACGCTCTTTAAAAATGCAACGCTCTCTGAGGTACACAAACATCTGGGATATCAGACAATGTAATTGCACCTATTGATCAGGATTCTTATTGAACGTTACAGCACAACTGTTGTTAACTGTTTGTAATGTCTTTATTCTCTCTTGTGTACAGTAGGTGTTATTAATAATCTCGACTGTCATAGTGCAGGCAAATTGCCTCAGTATTGTTTTCATGTGTATTTCAGTGCAGCTGTGCAAGAAACTGAGCTTCAAGGTGACTTCTGTAGCTGCGCTGGAGCCAGAGCCACAGAATGTGTCTGAGACGGATCAGTTACAGGGTGACAAATTCAGCACTGAATCACAACTAGTCTGGACCTCTCACTGTCACTTCCTCTCTCTCTCTTTCCCATTACTTAGACCACAAATCATTGCTCATGTCGTGTTTCTCATGTCAGCCTCGATATCGTGTAATATTTATGTGATATAAAATAATTGATGCATGCAGAATCAGTAGACAGCAAAAGAGTTTGAAGTCAAAATTTACTCTATTTACTTATATTATAATAGAGCCTTTTAATAAATATAAAAAATTACACACTACCTTTCAAAAATTTGGGTTCAGTAAGAATTTATTTATTTATTTACTTAGAAAAAGATAAATCATTTAATTTATTAAGGATGCATTAAATTGATCAAAAGTGGCAGTAAATGCATGAATAATGTTACAGAATATTTGTTTCATAAAAATGCTGTTCTTTTTAACTTCAAAGAATCTTTGTATTTTCTTCTTTCAAAACTTTACAAAATCTTACGAACCCTGTTAGTCTGTCTGTCTGTCTGTCCATCCATCCATCCATCCATCTATCCATCGACATATAGATTGAAGTGCAAATACATTGTCTAAAAAAATTCAAGTCAAAACTAGTGCAAACATGTGCACTTTGTTACATCATTCAATTAAAGTGTAGACATGATGTTCATGGACATGTCTGCACATGTCAGATCAGTAGGTAAAAAGTGGGTGGCATCCATTAGTATCTTGGTTCAAAAACCAAATTGCCAGAAAAATCAAAAAAATTGTGTTCTGTCAGAGCAGAAGGAGTAAAATCAGACTGGTGTAGCGTGTCTTTGGTCTCTCTGTCAGTGCTTTTAGAGTTAGCATGCAGCTACTGCTGTGTGTCCTGCATGGTCAGAGCAGAGCTGTAATCTGGGATCTCATCTGTGTGGAAGGGCCGCTGGTGTCAATGGAGTGGATGTGAGAGCTGCTATTACAGTACTGAAGCAAACTGGATCTCTATTTGAAGTGAATTGTGTCTGGCAGCCATGTGCTTCATGGAGGGGGTGAAAAGTTCTTCCCCCAAATTACTTTAATGGTGAACTAGAATTTCAGAGTTCAGAACTTTTTATTTTTATTTCAAGTGCAATAAATGAACCGATAGTGATATTGTCTCAGTTATGTTCAGTTTGAGTTTGTTTTCTGTCTTCGCTTTCTCCCTGCCTGTCAGTTTCGTAATTTGTTACCTTGGTTAGCGATCTGATTAGTTATTCCATACAGCTGTGTCCTAAGTAGCTCCCTTTGTTTGTTCCATGTATTTAAGTCCTTGTGTTTCATTTGAGTTTTGTCCGGTCTTGTCGATGCTACCATGTGTTTGTATTACCTATCAGTTAGATTAAAGACTTTTTGGAACCTTAATTTTCTTTGTGCGTTTGTACACACCGTACTGTGACAGATTGCCTATTTGGCTCATTTAATCAGACTATACCAAAATTATATATATATACAGTGGGTACGGAAAGTATTCAGACCCCCTTAAATTTTTCACTCTTTGTTATATTGCAGCCATTTGCTAAAATCATTTAAGTTAATTTTTTTTCCTCATTAATGTACACACAGCACCCCATATTGACAGAAAAACACAGAATTGTTGACACCTACTTATATTACAAAATTAGATGTTTAATAACCAAATTGAACATGCAACGTTTTACATATTTAAATAGTCTGTTGGATATTCTTACTGTGCAGTTTTTGTTGATTTCAAAGCGATGTTTGCGTTTCAGTTTTCACTTCACAGTTGGAAAGTAGGAAAAATGTTGTTCTGGAAACCTTTTATTCAGTTAAACAGCAGGGTATTGGAAATGAACAGCACGTTTAGCTGCACAAAGCCTGGCAGTGTGGCTCTGTGTTGTATTGAGTCATTTGATAACTGTAACATGTCTCAGACTCGGCTGCAATCCAGGGGTCCCATGCGTGGCTTCACAGGAGATTCAGAGCTATTTTTGCAGGAAATTTGGGTCAGCGGTTTATTGTCCTCTTTAACCAGCGTCTTACATCCACTGAAACGTACAACAGAAGTTCTTTGAACAGCACAAGAGGTCAGGAAATAATAGGATTTCTTTGTACAGAACCCCAACAGACATTTTCAATCTTTATGGACTTGCATTAACATATCAAAGAACTATCACTTTTATTTTTGTGTGCATTCAATAAGGTTTTACAAGAAAATACTATTTCAGTCTTTCTACTTCAAAATTTCACAATTATTTAAACGTGTTACTTGCTTTATCTTTGTAATTGTTTGTGAAATTTGCTAACAATTTTTAAGTGAAAATTGTTTCTACACCAATTTTTTTTTGTTTGTTTTTTCGGTTTGTCAGAATCTACCGAATGGGATCCAATGCATACGTCCAGATGACCCCTAGAGGACTTGAATATCATTGTCTATCTTGGAAAAGTAAGTCACACTCTCCTTTGCAAACTTTTTTTATAGTTATTTATAACTTTATGTAAATGTATTTATACTTAATTTTTAAAAAAAATATAATTATTTGAATATATATTATGGTGTATTACAGTATCTGTATGCATGTATGGTCCCTGAGGGGGGAAAATGTCTATATGCAGGACAAAAATTAATTGCTGTGTCTAAAAATTATTGCTGTTCTAAAATTTTTGAAGTGAGCATTTTTCATTTCACATTAGCCAAAGTTAAACATTCCAACTTTGACTAATGTGTTCAGAGCACACACTTCTTATTCACATTTACTGTAGCCAACTGTTTGCTTGGACTTAATTAAGGGCCGTTTTGTTTGGAAAGACATGACAACAGCAGCAGCCGACCAATGGGCTAATGCGAAACTAATTCTCCTTAAATATTATTCTCATATCCTTCCCAAGTAACTCATCACTCGTGCAGCTAGTGAGGGCAAACAATGTGAGCAGAATATTCCCACACTGCTTTGAGAGACGTGAAATCCATGGCCATTAGGACCGGACCACTGCAGCAACATCATCTGCAAGTCTAATGATGTTGGCAGTTCATGCCGTTGCAGTATTTAATGAATTTAAATAACCCAATTTAAACAATGACATGCGTGTGCGGGGAGATTGATGTGCCTGTCAGTTAAGGAAGGTTTGTCTGATGATGTGGGATCACATCTCACTGTAGTTCCCATAATGCACTGCTGGAAATGGGGGGAGGGGGCTGTTAGGCGAGGTTTGGCCGTTACTCATCTCACATAAAAATGCCACGAATGCTGAAGCTTACACATACATTGCACACCTACTGATAAAGAAAATTGCTAAGATAATCACTTGAGGTTAATTAGTGCAAAACCTAGTCTGACATTTGGAAATAATCCTGTCAGATATCTTGATTGTTTGCATGGCTTGCGAAGATTTTTGGTCATTTTATTAATTCTACACTTGTCTAAGTAGAATTTTTTTTAAGACATGTTTAGTCTTATTGATGATTCATCAGTGCAGGTAATTCATGTTGACTTAAGACGCTCTTTCAGTAGCAATCTATAATAGGCTTCAATGTTTATTTTATAAATATACTTATTGCTTACTAAAATTTCATGCTCATTCCTAATACATTAATTTTAATGTATACAACATTAACCAAAATTAATAAATACATTTATTAATACCTTGTTGTACAGTGTTGTTGCTATTTCTATCTGATCTGGCCATTACAAATGACCTTCATTGGTGTAACCTAATGCAGTCATGTTGATTCATTCATATTTTCGACTGGTATAAAACCAGTTAGTTTAGATTTTACAACAAGTTACCTAATATGTATTTTTACACTGTAGACATTGGTCAAACATACTTAAACTCAGAATGTAATGTATTCATAAATAAACTCTTTTATTAAATAAAATATTTTATTGATACCTTGATGTACAGTGTTACTGCTATTTCTGGGCATTAAAAATGGCATTCATTGGTGTCATGTTGAATCATTTATATTACTTTTTTTTTTTTTTTTTACTTCAAACTGTTTATATTTACCACATTTTTTTTACAGTGTGATGTATATCGACATACTTATAAATTACTTTTTTTTTTATATTGTGTTAGTAATATTAAAATTCTATTTTTTCCTGTTTTCAGATTATAAATATTCATACAAAGACATGTTCTAAACTGCAGCTAATGCCATATTCCTCGAAGCTAAGTTATATCAGTGTTTTTAATACTCTCCATTGTCATGTATTGTTTATATCTTGTATTTGGATAATTTCATACTTATTTTCCTGTCTATTGTGTTTGGGCTTTCTTTTTTTCTAAATAAAATGATTGACTTTCCTAATACTCGCTCTCATGTTGAGCGTCTGTTTCCACTTAGTTTGATGAGCTCAGGTTTGGCACAAACACTAAATTGTTCTGATTTAACGCACGTCAGTTGCAGGAAAAAAATAAAACTTCAGACATCCCTGAAAGCAATCACTTTAATTAAAGCTCGCACCACAGCGGTGTATGTGTACAATAATGTGCTGATATGTTTGGAATGGGTTCTGTTCACTCTGATATTGTTTCTTGTCTTGCATATAGAAAACTGACTGGCATTTCTCTGTTTCTGTTTTTTAAATTTTTTATTAGGGCTCTCTAGAATGTAGACAGCGAAGCTCAAGACACTAATTTTTCTTGTTCTTTCTCTGAGGCCTTGAAATTGGTCTTTGAGAAAATAGACCTCATCTTTGAAGGGGAATTGAATTGCAGGGCCTTGGACTTTTTGCCTTTCCTTTCATTTAGTTGGTGTTCCCGGGGATATTAAGGTTGTCCTCAAGCAGACTTCTAAGAATCATTCCGTTTCAGAAATGGTCCATAAAAGCTTTGATTCACTCTGATCATCTAGGCAGCCACTTCATAGCTGTGTCCTGATTGTGCTTTCAGATTGAATCAAGGGAAAATACAAAGATGAACCAGTATCATCAGAGCTCGAGACTGTGGTGCAGACCTCCAGTTTTTCATCATCGCAGATTCTAGCAACACCACAAGCCAGAAAGATTGAGTACATGGGAAAATCTGTGGGAAAAGAATCATATTCCCACTTTCAAGTTAGGATATCTTTCAAATTCCTCCAATGTCGTACCAGAGAAGGATCTTGATTAATCCCTGCTATGCTCTCAGGGAAGGTTATTAATTGAGTGGTTTGATGAATGAACACTTGCCTCTGAATTATGGGTATTCTGCAGCAGTAGAGAGCTTGCAGATTTACGGCGCTCTCCCTGGTGATGAGGGGTTTAACTTCTCAGTCTGAAACACTAAAACCAGAGGAGGTTTTGGTAGAGAGTTGTTGTCTATCCTCACTTTAATGTGTTTGTCAGAAGACCGCTGGGTAACGATTCAGAAAGAAAGCTAATTTCCATCTAAATCTGAGGCTGAAGTCTTATTGGCTGTTCAACGCACCATCACCAGTTTTGCCCCTGACATTTTTCAAGTCTTGGAAATGAATGAATGAATGGATTAATGGATTGTTTTAAAGTTTTAAGGCCTTCATGAATAATGCAATGACCTCGATATGTTCTAAAGAAGCTTCAGAATTTCTTGTAGGAACACGTGGACATTTTGTTTTTAGACATTTCTTTTCTGTCTGACCTAAATTTAGTTGCTAAACTTGAGTGCCTTGTAACTGAGGCCGTGATGAATTAATAATCACGGCAAAGAACTTTGTCCTCAATCTTTAGAACTCAAAATAGTTGATTGATAGTGGAGTTAAACATATTGTACTTTTTGTGGTTGGCTAAACCACAAATAACCAAACCAGTCTGGAAAGTCTTGCACTTGTTTTTCAAGCTGTCAGATGTTTTAAGATGGTCCAAAATATGAAAATTCTGTAAAATCGGCATCTGCAGCAAACCGTAATCAGGTCATGGCAATAAGTCCTGTCCTCCTTCACTGCTCCTTTTCAGGAGACCTTCATGAATAATCAGAGGAAAAAACAGGCCACTGTTACTCTTTGAAGTTTTCCGTGCAACTAAAAATAATCCCATAATGCATTATAATGAAAAACTATTTGTTGGTTCCATCACTGCAGATGTAGTCAGAAAGCTTCAGCAGTACACAAACCAAAATGCAGCCGCCTTTGAAAAGAAACTGAGGACATTGTACTTGTGGTTATTTGCATTTTGATTGGCATGTAGGGTCAGGGTTAGCCATCAGATGATCACATATGAGTATATATATATATATATGTGTGTGTGTGCACATACATCCCACTGTTTTTTGCTAACTTGTACATTTTTGCTGTTTCAGTCCTATAAAAGCTGTTGAATAGCAAGTGTCCCATTGTGAAATATTAGTCAGTGCAGTGTAACAACATTTTAGAATGTTTAGGCTTTTAGAAACAGTTCCTCTTCATACGCTGGGACATTGATGTTTTCGTAAGGTGTGGTTACATGCGGCCCAAAAATTTACATTGTCCATTGTCAATAGTGTAGCGATGTCTGAAGCACAAACAAAGCGGCTTTCTGTTGGTCAATGCGGTTAATTAGCTTGAACAACTTGAACCCTGGAAATACAAATAAGAATTAAAAAAGGAAATTTGACAAAGAATGGTAACTGCACCACCTTTACTCTTTCATTCGAGTTGCAGGTGTGACATATTAAATCTATGAATCTTTATATCTATTTAGAAGTGGGTTTATTTATTTTTATTTTTTTATTAAAACAGGTCTGTACACCACCTTTCACATTTTACTAACAGATACTAAATGTCCTTAAATGAATACTTAACCAAAAAAATTCTTAAATGAATACTTCTCTTGGCTATTTGCACATCTGGTTAGATGCTAACTGCATTTCATTAGCATTGTACTTGCACTTCAGACACAATAAATTTGAATCTAATCTAATAAAACTAATCTAAAAGAAAAACTCTGTCATACCATCCTTCATGTTATTTCTGATATGTTTTTCTGTGGAACATTCTAGATTTCATTAAAATAATATTTACCCAGGACAGTTCATAGTGTCCACATCTGTGATCTATTGCGAATTGTTGATCTCGTGACATCCGAGATCGAAAATGATTTGCCGCCAAAAACCTCAAAGGAGATTATGATGAGTAAAAAGCCTACGTCTTAATTTTCATGTTGTTCTTCACACAAAACTATCACATGTCTACAGATTTAGAATATGAAGCAATTTGGACTACGTTAATGGTGTTTTACTGTTTGGAACTTGAATTTACATTTTCAGGTGAAGTAGCCTATTTCTTTAATTGCCACGTTACATTAAACTATAGATATGAGCAGCCAAATTAACTACTCTTTCCCTTAAAATCCATTTGTATCTTTATTTATTCAACTGATAGACCTAACATTTTAGACTATAACATGTTTAATTGACTACTGTGTTAGCTGCATAGCCTAAGTGCTTATATCATTAATTAATTTAAATGTTATTAAATTTAGCTTCACGTTTTTATTTATAGGCTATATTAATTTGAATATGCAATGGTTACTGCTCCGTTAAGCGCAATGTTTGTTAATGGCTTTTAATTAAATTTTGGTTATTATAAAGTTTGGTTATTATAAAGTACAATCGTTTCATTGCAGGAGCAGTAAAGAAACTCGCATCCAATGGTCATCTATCTACACGTGTCCCGTAAGGAAATATGCAAAGGAAAGTGTTCTCCTTTAACTGCAGAGGTCTCCCCATTCCCTCACACACCTTTACCAGCCTGTGGTTCCTTCCTACACAGAGCAAGAGGCGGAGGAGAGAACGGAGATCGTAGATACGCATCCTAGTTGAAGTCAATGAGAACTTCTCTTCGGAGGAAACGGCCGTTTTTGAAGGAGCCTCAGGACGTTTGGAGATGCTTTTGATGGTCTCAGCCGGTGATATCGCTCCGTTCATGGTCAGACCAAAACTGAGAGACCATTTCAATGACCCAATGTGCTCGTTTTGAGGAGCAGAGGAGACGTTTCTGTAGGATTCTCAGTCCGGAGACGTGATGTCTGCCAGCGCGCATGTCCTGCTCTTAGGTAAGTTTCCTCCTCGTGCTTGTGAGTGATGTTTTTGCAGCTCCTGTCAAATGTGATAAATTGTAGAGATTTAGTAGAGCTGTAGACTTTGTAGTAGTTGATATGGCTGGTGATATCGATTGTTTCTACTAATGTGACTTTTAGATCACAATAGCGATAAACGATCAGATTATGGCAAGCCGGATTTTCTTTAAAAGAACTGATATCTAATTTTATGGACTACTTATTTGAAGTATTCCAATATCTTTTTCTTTCCCTATAACTATTTTTTAGTATACATTCTTGTAGTGATTAGTATCTTTCTAATTAGTCTAGTTATTCATTAATTCAGTATTTTTTCTATCCTGGTAGCAAATGACATATTTTTGCCATTTAATGTCATGAAGATGTGAACTCTTTTCTTCCGATTCTATTCCAGTTGTTACTGGTATCTTTTTAAGTTTTACTAGCTGCATTTAATTGTTTACTTGTCATATCTCATGAACTAGTCAGAATATCTATTTTATAGTTCAAACTTATTATTAAAAAGTAATTAAATGTTAAAGTGGCGTGCCATAACCAGGCATATCTTTCTTTGTGTGCTGTATT
This sequence comes from Sinocyclocheilus rhinocerous, assembly GCF_001515625.1. Classification (NCBI taxonomy): domain Eukaryota; kingdom Metazoa; phylum Chordata; class Actinopteri; order Cypriniformes; family Cyprinidae; genus Sinocyclocheilus; species Sinocyclocheilus rhinocerous. The sequence continues at coordinate 350,245 of NW_015665026.1, forward strand.
ATTCAGCATCCGTAGATATTATGCAATAATTTATTAATGCCTTCCTGTCCATGAATTAAGTTATGCTTTCATGTGTTGTCCGCAAGTGGTCTTAGATGTGTGTTTCTCAGCCTTTTCATAAACACTGCATTGCAATATTTTAATTTATACATGAATTTGAAGTTTAAAGTGAATTACTTTTACTTTTTTCTTCATTTCTCCATACTTCTGCAATTGAGATATTTTATGTTAGAATATGTAACAAAAAAACAATTTTTAAGGCCAAAAGCTATTTAAATGTCAAAAGTCTCGTACCGTGCCTGTCAACACCACTATGTTCAGTTACAGTAAAATAGGCCAGTGATTCAAACCACCATTGTGAACAAAGAATCATAAGTGATGTGAAATGCTGTTATCATGTCAGGGTATCTTACGTTTTCCTTTCTGTCCTTTGTAAAATGATTTGTCCTGCACACCTTAGCAAACACAGAGCAATCACATCATTTTATGAATGTCTAATACTATTGTGGCAACTGTTTAGAATAGTTTGTAGTGTTTGGATATTGAATCTTAAAGAAATGTGACTCACCAACCTTATATAGCACATTTTACCTGCTGGCTATTTTACTTGACATCATTCTAGATACAGTATAACTAGATTTGCATGTCCTTAAGGAAATGGCAGTTCTTAGTTGCATGTCAGCAAAATAATAATAGTAAAGTTTTAGGAAAGCTTAGGTTTTAGGCTTTGGTTCTTGTGGTAATGAAATGTGCACCAGCCCTAAACTTTGCTGTTGTCATGATGTTTATGTGTGTCTTATTTCCAGCTGCGTGAGAATCAATACATGAGCTTGAAGTTGTGTGTAAGGCATTTTACTGGTAATGTGATATATTTCAGAGTGAATCTGGATGATCAAATGAGAAAAAATATATTGGGTGAGACTCGATTTTATCCACTGGGTAGTGATTGTATTGTGCAAATTGCAGAGAGGTGTTTGGAGTAGAGTGGGTGAAAATTAAAATGGCTTGATGTCAAGATGATGAAAAGAAAATTTCAGAGGCAGAGCAAGTTGTTGTATTTTGATGAAAAATTGCAGTAACAAGCACTTTTTGATTTGAAATAACTTGCACCGATTAATCATTCGTAATAAGACTACAAATATGTAATTAAAGTAAGTAATGACAACCTGTGTGCATTCTTTCACTGAAGTGTTGTGACTAGACAATAAGCGGCACAGAGAGATGCGAGGCGCTTGAATCCTCAGACTCACGCGCATACAGGAGCAAACGCCACAGCAATTATCATGATGAGCGCTTTCATTAGTTGCATTAAAACAACTGTGCTAGACAAGCCGTGCAAACAACACAACATATCACAACACCATCATCATCCACACCATGCAGATACGCCAACACAACACAACTGTCTATCTAATTTTCATTGGTTTGGGCTTTCTTCTGGAAATAATTGATCATTGTCTAATAGTAAAGAACATCTTATTCCCTGTAACAGCAATTATCACTCCTGCAGTTGTAAATAGATGTCTTTTTGTTTGTGTGTTTGATTGTTTTCACTCCTCATTGTTGCTCTAGTACAACGGCAAGGTGATGCCAAACCAAAATCTATATTATATTATAGATTATATTATATTATATTATATTATTATTTTTAAAGTTTTTAAATGTTATTATTCAGTGTAAAGATTTGTGCAACAAAATGTTAGATACAGACAAATTATTATGCACAATATACTGATACCATGTCAATTATCTGCTGTTTTTAAAAAATAAATTCATAACGTCTGACGTTCTGCATGCTCATGTCTACTGTATCTATATTTAGATGACATTTGACACAAGAATATCTATTTTTCACACACACACACACACACACACACAAATCATTTGTAGCATTTGAATCGATTGGTTTTAGTGTTTTATTTTTAATTTATTCTGACAAAGTATTATAAAATATTAACATCAGCCTGTTATTCATTTTTATTATTGTCCATAAAATAATTATTCCCTTATCGGTATGAGCCAGAATTTTAATATGGGAGCAACCCTAATATCAACAAAAGCTTTTGCATTGCTTAACATCCACTTTTGTTGCAGCATCTCAAATAAAGAGTGCGTTATGAAGCAGATCTTAGATCAGTCTATTTTTAGACGGATCTCCGGGGCAGCAAAGTATCTGTCAAGTATAAAGATGACATGGGCATCTAGAACCAGAGGTCAGGAAGTGACATCCTGCTGTGTGCTGCCTTCCCTCTCTCTCTCTCACTCTCGCTCTCTCTCTCTGCCCTGTGAATGTTGCTGTCAAACAGACTTTAGTAACAAAAGCGGCATGTAGCGTTCTGAAATATTGAGTATCTCCTTACTTGACCTCAGTGTCTCTAACCCCACCCTTGATGAGACCACAACCCATTCACTGCCCATTCACCACCAGCATCTGCCTTTACTTAAACAAATGCAATGAGATAATGGGATCCTTTGCGTGCTGTAAAAGAAAAATGTTTCTCTGTGTCATAGTAAATGTTTTTCTCCCTAATATTTCATGACAAAATTACATGAATATTTAATAGTTTGTTTATAATTTATTAATTTATGCTTGCTAAATGGATGTCCCTGCATTACTTTTTTAGATACCATAAATAGTGTATAGTGGCTTCAGTAATGAAACCATTTGTACAAAGAAGCTCGATACACTTCCCACAGGATTATGATCCACATTAAAGCTCCACCAACAAAAAGCTGGGAGTGACTAGCCTGTGTGTGCGTGTTTTTGGATGGCTCTGGTAATTTAGTAACTTGAGTCAGAATCTGTAGTGTGTTTTTTTCAGCACCTAGCTCTAATCTAGCTCCTGATGAGCCTGGCTTCACATGGGCAGTGTCAGCTGTGTGTGTGTGTGTGTCCCCACGGGGCCCCAGCCCTGTCTTTAATTAGTAGAGCAGATCACAGCAGGGCCGGCCCTCACTGAGAGCCGTGTCATTCCGTTCAGAGAAATCACAGTGACATCCTTTCTCCCACCAGACACACAGCACCAGCCACTTACCTCCTCTGTACTCACACACACTGTTTAACATGCACAGACCCACACACATGCTGGTATCAATCACACAGCTGTACATGTGCACAACACATCCAGAAAACAGTCCGGCAGTGTTGCTGTATGTGTGAGAGTGTGATGGACTCTTTTGATGGGTGTCGTCAATGTGTGATATTGTACCTTGTCTTATTGACCGTATGACACCTTACCCTTGAAGAACAACATGAATCGAAGATAAAAATAACAAAGAGTACTCTCAAAATAAATAAATAAATAAATAAATAAATGAAAAGCACAACTTTTTTCAACATACATTTCTTATTAATTTTTCTTGAGCAGCAAATCAGCATATCAAATGATTTCTGAAGGATCATGTGACACTGAAGACTGGATTAATGATGCTGAACATTCAACTTTGCCATCACAGGAATAATTTGCATTTTAAAATATATTCAAATAGAAAATAGTTATTTTAAATTGTAGTATTTTCCCCCCCACAACATTACTGTTTTTATTGGATATTTAGTCAAATAAATGCAGTCTCTTTCTTTCTTTCTTTCTTTCTTTCAAATAAACAATTTCACAAAGAATTACAAAGAAATGAGAAGTGACTAATTGAATTTTAAGTAGAAAGACTAAATAGTATTTTCTTGTAAAACATACTCCAATAAATTGTCTTGTTGTTTACTATTTTTTTTATAGTGTGTATACACACACACACACACAAACTCTCTCTCTCACACACACACACACACACACACACACACACACACACAGAGGGGAAAAGGTGTTTCAAGTGACATTTTGCCTGGATAGATTTTTAGTGTAAAGTAAAGATATGTTTTGATTAGACTTGGTGAATTTTTGGTGAAACAATATTTTGTATCAATAGATTTTATAATTATTATTATTTATAACCTACATTTGTATATTTGTATATTTTGTATATTTTTTACATACTGTATGTATATTTGATAATTCTTTTTTGATAGAGAGAGAGAGAGAGAGAGAGAGAGATAGAGAGAGATAGATAGATAGATAGATAGATAGAGAGAGAGAGAGAGAGAGAGAGAGAGAGATAGATAGATAGATAGATAGATAGATAGATAGATAGATAGATAGATAGAGAGAGCGAGAGAGAGAGAAATAGTGCATATATTATCATAAGAGCACAGTGATCTTGTAAAGGATGTTTTACCACCCCTCTGCCTGTCCCTGTGCTTTTAGTGTATGTTGGTCATCATTGCTTTGAAGTGTCTCATGGCACAGGCCACTCTGACCTACAAATCTCACAGCACTCATGTTGACACGAGTGAAGAAAGTGGCTAGCAGATTGCGGAGGAGCGTTTTTAAGCTGGAATGATCTCCTTTACTCCTGGTTTTCCTGAGACACTGTGAAACGGTTTAGATTTACTGTAATCCAAACCACATGCTCTCACCTCACGCTTTCATTGTGGAAAAACCAAAGAATTTCTTTCAAAAATATTTGGAGGAGGTTTGCATTTCAGCGTTAACTCTGGTGGGACGATTTTACCTGAGGTGCTGGCAATGATTTGCAGGGTGATTGTTGAGAAAACACTTCTGATACTCTTTTAAGTTTATCTATATCTTTTGTTTGAGTTTCTGTTTTACTTTTGACCACCCTGAAGATGAATTTGTCCACTTGGATATTTCTGTAAGAGTCATGTTTCTTTAAAAACAGGGTAGGGAAAACAAGGAGTCAGGACTAGTATGGAATATTTTTAGATTTTAGTGCCAAGAATGAAAACTGAATTCACACCCCTCCTCCAGGAGTACAAATGATTCACTCTAAACATTTATTAACTCTGCTGTCCACTGAAACATGTCGTCCATTTGATAAATGAGCAGAACCTTTTAATATGAGAAGCCAGACAAACAAAGACTGATGGATGTGTTTAAATGTATTAATTAATCTTGCACATTACTTACAATTTAGTGTCTATGACTAACATCTGCTGTCGATTAACACAGAAAATAATTTTAAAAAATAAAATTTGTATAGTAATGTACAATGGAAACCTGGCAAGCAGGCTGGAGGGTAGAAAAGCAGAAATATGAAGCTTGATGATTTTTTTTTCTTTTTAAAAGCACTTATGTGAATTGTTTTTTGAACTGTCTAAATATTTTTTCTCCGTGGACGAACTTTTGGTTATGCATTTCTGACGCATAACGTTGTAGTTGGCACAAATGCTGGAAGAAGCTAATGAGGTTTTCTCCTTCTTGCCCTAAATTTTTTTTACAGAACATATGGCACCAGCACTTCTGTCTTTTTCAAGTCGTTAGACATAACTTCTTAATGAAATTGAGCCGTTTCACTGCACTGCACATGTGTGAATTTTTTTGCTCTAATTGCTCCTGTTGCATCAATGCGTTCTGTTCAACTACAGAAACAAAAGCAGCAGCAGTTTTTGCTATCTCACATCGCTCATTCCTTCACGGCTAATACACCCAGAAGGAACATCCACAGATTGCGTTTGGCAACTTTTTGATTATTGTGCAGGATTCAAGATGTATTTAATATTAGGTGTCCCTTGAACACAATACAGCACAGAAAGTGCTGGGAAAATGGTAGTTCATTTGATATGTTGTTTTTGGGCTTTTGCCACTCTTTAATGATGTATAGCATGAGACTGAAGGGAAATTGCAGTGGAAAGACAGATGGAATGAGATTAGAAAATGGCACAGACTAAATCAATCCCATTGCTGCATCCCATTTTGCATCCTAAATAGTATGCTAACTTAAAATTAGTGCATCTTAAATCACTGTATGCTAGGAAATAAGGCCTGGGTGATATGGCCAAAAATATGATCACAGTATGTCAATATTTATATTCAGTAACGATTAATGGTGATGGAAATGCTTTGCACATGTTTGTTAGACCTTAATAAATGTAAACATACGTTTTTTGTTTTGTTTTGTTTTTGTTCACAGTTTGCTACCTTGAATTTCGTGGATTTTGTTTTATGATTTAATACAAACTTATAATCAAAAATGGTATCCAATGATATTAATTAATAAACATTTAACAATTTAATCAATATTTTAAAATGTAATCAAATTAAAATATAACAATACATTTACAACAAAACTTTGAATTTTTATATTTTGTCAAGTAATATGCTGCACAACAGAAGTGTATAAAAACGTGAATGAAGAATATCTTTAAAATATTATTATTGATATTATTGATTATTACTAATGATATTATTATTATTACTTTGAGAAGTATGTTTTAGTTTGCAATAGTAATTAATTTCTGTCATAATTTATTCAAGTTAAACCGAACTTAAATATTGGTGGTTTGTTGTAAACATTTTGAGTTTCAGTATGTATTTGATGGTTTCTTCTCGAATTAAATGGAGAAATTCTTGTGAAGTGACTCTCAGAGCAGCTCCAGAGATGAAGTACATGTGACGACAGATACTGAAAACACAATGAGCGTCACGTGGGTTTGAGTTTGCCACTCATTCACGCAGAGACCCACAGAACATGTCGACTTATTAGCGGCATGCACTGACTGGTTTTTGTCATGTCTATTTCTGCTGTGTGATAGGCTGATTGAATAATCCATATTGAGTAAAAATGGCCAGAGCATAAATTTCATTGCAATCTCGATATGAGCCATATAAGAAATAGTATTCTAAAAAAAACAGAACAGGTTGAATTCACACAGTTTCCGCTTCTAAACTGCAGTATTAGCATGCAAGCGGACCGCTGAAGGGCCTGCCTGAAATAACCTGAGTCTCTTGTCAGTAAAATTGGGTTCAGCCTCCCCAGCCCTCAGGAGCTGACACCTTCCTCCTATTGTTAGTTAAATACTGAGGGCTTTGTGTGTGTGCTGTGAAAAGCTGTATTTTAAAAGGACTGTCTGGTGTTATTTGCAGTACGGAGGAGGACGAGTCAATACAGGTGCTGCCGCGGCCGCGTGTTGGGCTGCTGTTTCCTGCTGCGTCTATTCTGAGCAGCTTTACCTTGGCGTTCATGTGGTGTGACAGCTTAACTGCAGTGCGCGTCCCTACTGGAACAGATGAAAGGCGAAGGTCTCGCTCAGATGCGTGGTCTTCCTCAGCGTGAGATGAAATCTGGCATTTAAAAAGAGGCATGCCATTTACTGCGTCCAGCAGCAGAGGAAAAACAAGATCCTGGGAGAAATCTGGCATGGGATAAAGGTTATGTTGATAAAGTCGTTTTTGTTTTATTTTATTATTTATAGACCACGCTGAATTTCTAATAGAAAGATATTACGTTTTATTGGCTCTGAGGAATAAGGTGGTTTAAAGGGATATTTCACTCAAAAAAGAAAAAAAATTAAAATCTGTCATAATTTTCTTACTTTCATGTCGTTTCAAACCTGTATTATGTTAATTCCTCTGTGGAACAAAATGGAGAAGTTTAGCAGTATGTTAACGCTGTTCTTTTCAGTGTACAATGAAAGTGCTTGTAAGTAAATGTAGTCCATTCGTTATATTCAAAGTCATCTTAAAGGGGTCATTGGATGCTACATGCACTTTTACAAGTTGTTTGAACTGAAATGTGTGTTGGCAGTGTGTGTACACAACCACCCTATAATGATAAAAATCTACCCAGTGTTTTTTTTTTATCTACTAAAATCTTTACCCCTTTCTCAAATCGAGCCGATCTCAG
>NW_015665026.1:358069-373886 GCF_001515625.1 Sinocyclocheilus rhinocerous
AGTGAGCTGTCATCAGTCCGCCATTGTTTCACCGCCGGAGCAGATGTAGACAAGAATGATTCCTAAGCGATTTAGGTGTTCTGTTGTTGGATGTAATAATGAAGATAGTAGTCGTCATTTACTCCCAACATCTGAGCCGCTGAAGACGCAGTGGATTACGTTTGTTTTTGAAGGGAGTCCCCGATCTACCTAAATGCGTCTATGTTCGAACAAATCATTCGTGATCCAGCTTCACCTACAGAAGAAGTGAGTATAAGGTTTTTTAATGAATCTTTGCAAATCGCCTTTCCTAATAATGTGCTAGTTAGCAAGTTTCACGATGAATGTGGCTAAAGTAATCAGTCCTGAAGAGAGGGGCGGGGTCAGCAGAGCTCATTAACAGTTAAAGTAAAATGCTACAAAACGGCTTGCTCTGAAAAGAGCTGTTTTTGACAGGGTAAAAAAAGTGTTTTTTACACTACCATTGAGAAATTTTAACCAAACTATGTTACAGACTTTTCATTAAGACCCTAAAGAATCATATCAACTTGTGGAAAATGGGCATCCAATGACCCCTTTAAGTCATGTGATTCAATTCACGTTTATTTGTATAGCGCTTTTCAAAGCTGTTGGTTTTCCTTCTCTTTGTAAGAGGAAAAGACCTGGGTTATTATAGTTAACTATAACTAAAACCATAAAAAATTTTTACTTTGTTAACTGAAATAAAATAAAATATATAAAAAAGGAACATTTTATTTTACCTATTTGCCAAGGAAACATTTTTATTTAGTTTAACAATGTACTTAAATAACATCAAAAAATTAAATTAAGATAAAATAAAAAATAAGAAAACTACATAGATGTTAAAAAAAAGCTAATAAAAATGACAAATGCACAACAGATTACTAAAACTTTATATTAAAAATGAAAACGGAGTCGGCGCCGATTGCCTCGTGAAAGAGTAGCTGGAACATACAGTATGAACCTACTGCCAAACGTCTGTTTGATGAGCAAGTAATGTCTATTCCTTTAATCACTGGGAAACATCATAGCTAAGGTCTTTCCTGAAGTCACAATAACACGAAATCCATTGAGGCGAGCAGGACGGTATGGAATAACAAGGGTCTTCCATCGGCTGAACGTCTCTTGATTAAACAAACGTTACTCATGTCAACAGCATATGTCTCTTTCTCTCTCTCCTTTGACCTCTCCTCTGTACTGCTCCTGTGACTTTGACTAATGCTGAAACCAGGGCAGAGTTTCCACTGCCTTCCCTTAATGAGCTAATTAAGTCCGTGGCTTGCAGTTTTAAAGTAGCTGTTGGTAGGCAGAGGAAATCTCAGCAAACATGCCGACTTTAGATTTGCATGGAAAAGCATCTCTGACATTACATGGGTGACACAGGCTTCTCTCTGGGAGAGAAAAAGAGATTTATATAGAGATTTTTATAAGCAGTATGCAATGTTTGCAACACTGATAATAAGTAATGTTTCTTGAGCACCAAATCAGCATAATAGAAGTCTGTATTACTGAATGGCTAATAATTCAACTTTGCCATCACAAGAGTAAATTATGTTTTAAAATATATTAAAATAGAAAACAGTTATTTTAAATGGTAATAATATTTCACAATATTACTGTTTTTACTGTATTTTTAATCAAATAAATGCAGCCTTGGAACGAATAAGGGACTATTTTAAGAAAAATAATTACAGACCTCAGACTTTTGAACCGTAGTGCAAGTGGACCAGACATTATGCCAGTAGTCAAAAGTTTGGCTGTATGAGACTAGACAAACAGAAAGAACTGCTTTAGCACATCGCAGCATTTATCTGTCTGTTACACAGATTATTTAAAGGGGTCATATGATGCTTTTTTAAAGATCATTATTTTGTGTATTTGGTGTAACAGAATATGTTGACATGCTTTAATGTTAAAAAAACGCATTATTTTTCAAATACTGTACATTATTGTAGGTCCTATATGCCCCGCCTCTCTCAAACGCTTCGTTTTCTACAAAGTCCCTCCTTCAGACAAGTGCAATGATTGTTTCAATCTAGTGTGTCAGCGCTGTGTCTGGAGAAAGACCTAAACAGTCACTCTAAACATAAAACAACAGTTGAAATTTGTCTTCAGGGGATGTTCCTTATTAACGTGCGAGGATCTACGTGACACAGGAGAATTTGACCAACTTTGACAGCGTCGTCCGATCTCGTCTGACTCATGTGAGATGAGTGATGCATGAGGGGTCTGTTGATAATGAGTCTGCATTCTTTGATGTCATAGATCAGCATTAGAAAGATCCAAGATGACCTTGCGTTATGCAAACGCGGGACACCTCACTCTTCATAAGGGGAATGACTGTACAGATTCTATGTGCATCCTGGAGTACGTGAGCGGAAAGTTAGCTGGAGGGAACAACTTTGTGTGTGTGACTGCTCATTCCATGCTGTGAATGTGTGAGAGACAGATATCAAGGTTATCTGACATGAAGGCACAGTGCATTCTGCCATCAGTGTGTGATCTTCAGAAAAGGAGAGGAAGAAAGAGGCTATGTGTAATGTAATACTAGGCTTCTGCTCACTGCACACTACACAATATATACTTTCTATTATTTTAAGTTAGCACATTAAACAGTATGCACAGGGTCCAAAATGTATTTTTTGGAAAAATTACAGCAGTTTCTTACCAGCAGTGTTTTTTAATTTAGATTTTTTTTTTTTAAATAATGTTATCAATTATTTTAATTTCTTTTGATTTATTTCTTTTTTGTCATCATTTACTCACCCTTATGCTGTTCTAAACACTTGGCATGTGTTAATTTTGGACTCCAAGTATGTATTATGCAACAAACTTTTCCAACAACAGTTACTGAATTGAATGTTTAATTCAGTAAGTTGCATCTAATTAATCACAGTAATAACTATAATTATTTTGCATTTTAATTCAAGTTTTTGTGTGAAAATGGCAGCTTTTGGCAGTCTGATCTAATAATGAGTTTAAAGGTTGCGTTAAAAATCAAGGCCCATAATACTTCTGATTTATTCATGAAAGGATGGATGTTGAGCACAGTGCTTTGTTGGGATATAGTATAATACTGTGTAGTATCCTTTTTGTAGCTACTAATCAGTGAACAACTGAATAACAGAATAAAGAAATAACAAAAAATTCACATACTAGTCACACAGTGTACATATTGCATAGTGCGGAGGCAGTAAGAGTAGGACTGAACAAGCAGGCAGAAGTGAGTCTTGCCTTTTTGGAGCGAGAATATTTGATTTCTTTCATTATCTGCCAAATTGCCGCTGTCTTCTCTTCTATGTAGAGCCAGGTCTTTGGCAGGCTTGTCTCTTTCTCTTCTACCTTCTTTCACCTTCCTGTCTGCCTACCTGGCTTCCTGCCTCTCTGCAGTACTCCGGCTCAGCTGGAGTGGTTCGTCTCGGAGGACATCACATCGGACCCCTTCCCTCGCTCTGTTATATCACAGCATGTCATGTTCCCCATTTAAATGTCAATTGGACTAAAGATGCCATCACTGCAGCATGATCACATCCTCTGTCCGTGACACTTTTATGAGAGGCAGAGCGAGACTGTAATCACAGGACACACACCCACTCTTACTGTCCTGTATGAGCGAATGGTTACATTTCGTTGTAAAACCAGAAATTATGTTTTAAAATGAAGCCTGTTTTAGAGGCTTTAAGATTTTCTGCATTATGAGATGCATATTTTGTGCATGTATTTTACGATAATTTAGTCACAAATTCTCATTACCATAATCTGATTTATTCATTAGTGTGTGTATATATATATATATATATATACTTTCAAATATAAAATCACACACCTACATTTTATATATATATATATATATATATATATTTTTTTTTTTTTCAAAATAATTGTAACACACATACTGGCGTGTAAAATCTAAGAATTTATTAGCCAATGGCTAATGTTAGACATTATTTAGTTGCCCAGAGTAAGATTTAGTCGCATATGCGAGTGATTTACTCGCAATGGTATCTTAATTACCCATCATTCCAGTGGTAAACAAGAGACACATGGTCTGACCAGGTGCAGCGGGTGAGATGATGTCAGTGCCCAGGTGTTTGCATGCTGTGAAGCCTTCCTGTTGCTAATACTGTGGCGGTTTATGTATTTCAGGGTTTAAATGTGTTTTGTGTGCATTTTTTGTGAACAGCAGCAGTTTTTCTCTCTCTTTTCTTCTATTGGGTTCGGGTTTGTTGTGATGGCTCTGTAATGAGCTCACACTATTGTACCTGCTCATAATAACTCCCAAAATGTTTGTATCTCTCCACAGTCTCCGGTGGATATCGGCACAGGCATTTGAAGTTCTCTCGCACTATTCTGAGTTCACTCATGTGATTCATTTAGTTTCACTTCTGGGTCCTCCGTTTTCACCGCACTCCTGAACTGATGCAAATACGAGAGGCGTCGGAGCTCCAATTAACTCCGAAGCTCATTAGGAAACAAAACAGAATGCAGTGGCACCTACAGTAATGGTACAGAGAGTGAACACAGAGGAGCAGATTTGTTTGTCTTTTTAAGTTCTCTGCTCTTTTTCCCAGAGTTCCACAGCGTTTATTAAGAGGTGGTTGGAAAAGTATTTCAAATTATTTCACAATGAGCTTCCATTATCCTCCTATTAGTCCCATAAAATGATTTATGCTGCAGCTGCTTTGTTAGTTTTACCGCAGACTTTCCTCAGGCATTTTTTGGTTTCCAAATGAATATTTAACAAAAACAGCTTTTCACCCCAATGAATTTATGAATTTTTTTTTCTTTTTTTTATCCATATGACTCGTGCTCTGTATTCCCGGTCTGTCAGTTCTTAATAAATAAAAACGTCTCCTCAGTAATAGCTATCAAATGCTGCTCAAAGCCACTTGGACGTCTAATCTGGCGCAACATGTTTTTATGCATCAAATTTGAATATGCAAATTTACAAATGGGATTTAGAAGCTTTTAGGGCAAGATTTTCAATGAATAACAACTTTAATTTTAGCTCCTCAGACAAAACAGTAGTTGGACTACTTTTTGGAGCTTGACAGTCACTGGACACTGAATTTTTCCATTGTTCAGGCCAGTGTTACTATTTTTATTTTTATTAATATTTTTAAGTTTTAATTTTTTTATTTTCATTTTCATTTTACTCTTGTTGTTTTTACCCTTTTTATTACTTTTTTGGTAAATATCTCTGTATTGAATTAATTATTGAAATTGTTTATTGAAATAAGTTTAATTTAAATTTTTATTTAACGTTTATTTTATTTGAAATTTTTTATGCTTTTAGATTTGGTTAACTGTAATAACCCTAGTTCACACTATTCTTTTTCATACATTCTTCAAAACATCTCCTTTTGTGGCCTAAAAGATAGAGGCATTTACTTTGTGGAATAGAAGAGGAATATTGTCGCTGCAGTTTTTGTTTGATTTCATATATTGTCTCTTGTGTAATGAAAGCAAAAGCCATTCAGAGAGCAACTGCAGAAATGAGCTCTTTCATTGTCAGTCTTCGTTTCTTGAAAGCACACGGCTGTCTGAGTAACTCTCCATATTTGGATGTTCCTCACACATTTTCTCTGAGATATTAATGAGATGCTACAACAGAATTAATCACCGTCTTTGTGGCTCTCCACTGTGAAAAGCTCTTCATTAGAATACAGCTCCTTTATGCTGCTGTAATTCAGAGCATTTCTTTCATAATTCTGCTTGATGATACAATTCAAGCATTTATCGTCCACAGACAGAGAACAGTGTCCATTATATTTTTCTCTGTGGACTCTGCGTTCCACTGAGCACTGCAAAAATTTTACTCCACTCAATAAATTCCACTAAGATCAGGCTGTCTTGAATGGAATCAGGAGTCCTGATGGGGCTGAAACATTGCTGATCTTCATGTACTTTCACAGGATTTAAGGTTACTATGGAAGTTTAGTTACAGTTTAGTTACACTTGTTTGTATTTTAACTTTGCTATGCTGTGCTATGCTATACTTGGAGATACACCGATATTACAATTCTTGCTGATACGATAAGCCAATACTAATAATTATTTTAATTTTTTAGCAATTGAAGATAATTGGTGGGGAGATAAATACTGTTTTGATTGAATTAATCTAAAAAAAAAATTCAAAATCAAACTACTAAACTAAAGCCAGTTAACCGTTAGCTTGTAAAACTGTTTTACAAGCTACAGGCGAATTTAGGCATCACATTATAAGTGTACTGTCACAGTGTTTGCAGGAATTCAGACAAAGACAATTTCATTCGATTTGGGCATTTTTATTCCGATTGAGGTGTTTATATGGAGCCTGGTTTCCGCACAAATAATAAGCAGCACTAATGATAAAGTGTTTTCAACATTGATAATAAGTGGATAAATGGCTGCTAAAAATTCAGCATTGCCAATGCCAGCACAGAAATAAATTACTTTTTAAAATATATTTAAATAGAAAGCTATTTTTTTTTAATTATAATGATATTCTTTCACAAAATTGCTGTTTTTACTGTATTTTTGAGTAAATTAATGCTGCCTTGGTGAGCATAAGATCATGTTTTTTTCAAAAACATTAAAAATAATACCTTACAGAACCCAAACTTTTGCATGGAAGTGAACAATGTGAAGAATGGATATTTACAGTGGGTATAGAAAAGAATCAACCCTCTTTAAAATAATAAAATTTTGTTGCCTTTCTTGAGGAGTGGCTTTTTTCTTGTAACCCTCCCATACAAGAATTTGTGGAGAGTTTGTAATATTGTTGTCACATGCACACAATGACCACTCTTTGTCATAAATTCCTGCAGCTGCTTCAGAGTTGCTGTAGGCCTCTTGGTTGCCTCTCTGACCAGTTTCCTCCTGCTCTTTCATCCAGTTTGGAGCGACGTCCTGATCCAGGGAGGGTCTGTGTTGTACCAAATTCCTTCCACTTCTTAATAATAGACTTCACTTTGCTTCTGGGCATTGCTAAAGCCTTTGAGATTTTTTGTATCCATCTCCTCACTTGTGTCTGTCCACAACTTTATCCCGGAGCTCTTTCAAAAGTGCCTTGCCATCCATAGTTGATTGTTTGCTTCAGTTGCACTACCAAGGACTGAAATGCTCCAGGAAAGCTCTTTTCATGCTGAGCTGATCAAAATGACCACAGCTGATCACAGTTGAAAGTCAAATGGCTTTGTGAGTCACTGAGAAGGTGATTAGCTACACTTGCCTGAGTTTACAAGTCATTTTTAGGAGGGGGTGATCCTTTTTTTCCTGATATGTTGGTGTTATATCTTTCACTTGGATGTTATAACAAGCAACAAAATGTGATTATTTTAAAGGGGGGTGATTCTTTTCTATGCCCACTGTATGTTGAGATTTAAGTTTATTTATTTATTTTTTTTTACATTGAATTGAACAATTAATACTGTTTTTAAAGATTAACTAGTTAGAAGTGGGCCTCTTGGTTGCCTCTCTGACCAGTTTCCTCCTGCTCTTTCATCCAGTTTGGAGCGACGTCCTGATCCAGGGAGGGTCTGTGTTGTACCAAATTCCTTCCACTTCTTAATAATAGACTTCACTTTGCTTCTGGGCATTGCTAAAGCCTTTGAGATTTTTTGTATCCATCTCCTCACTTGTGTCTGTCCACAACTTTATCCCGGAGCTCTTTCAAAAGTGCCTTGCCATCCATAGTTGATTGTTTGCTTCAGTTGCACTACAACTGAAATGCTGCAGGAAAGCTCTTTTCATGCTGAGCTGATCAAAATGACCACAGAAGATCACAGCTGAAAGTCAAATGGCTTTGTGTGCCATTGAGAATTTATTTATTTATTTTTTTTTACATTGAATTGAACAATTAATACTGTTTTTAAAGATTAACTAGTTAGAAGTGTTAGATGACGACAAAGTTATCTAAATGTAAAAAAAAAAAAAGAATAAATGATCTTGCACAATTAAATATCCAATATCAACCAATATATTGGCCAATATTGTACCAATTTATTTTGCATTCTAGCTATACTATACTACACTACACTACTGTACAGTAACTTTGTTTTTACTGAACTGTTGCACTATTTTAAAATCAGCTGGGCTATTGCTACGCATCTGAGCATGTAATTAGGAAATAAGTGTCACTTCTGTTAGTTACTGTTAGTTCTGTTAGCTCCACCACCGGATATTAGTTGCAGAGAAGGTGAGAAAGAGTCAAGCTGGCCTTGGTGGTGCTCAGTATGAATCCGGTAAGCTCATGATCTGTGGCCAGTGGTGTTGGCAGTGTAAATGGTCAGCTCTCCAGACATGGCACATCGACACAAAGGGGACTGGAGGGATCAGCAGAACATGTTTCTGACGATTGTACAAACGTGTTCCACAGCCTGAGCCTCAGAAGTCACATATGTTCACAGACATACCGGCCAGCACCCCTCACATGTGCCAGCTTTTGGTGCCATGCTTCTGGACCATCAGAAATGGGTACTGTATGTAATGGGTATAAAATCACAGCAGATGAAAGCAGATTGTTGTTTGTATCTTGTGGGTACTGGCTGTAAACACAGATGTCCTGGAAAAAAATAATAATTGGATTGTAAACTGGCTTCTCATTACTAACACGCTGATTTGATCAAGCTTGATGGCTGGAACGGACAATGACGCTGATGGGACATTTGCTTGAAAATACTGATTTTCTAAAGCGAGACATGAAGCTCATTTTGGGAATAAATATGTCCATGAAGTTTTGACAATACTAATAATGAATATTGAAATATCACTGATATTGATACTGGTTTTACTATTGGGGCGACCGCAAAGCATTAGGTCCTGCTGCACTCCTATAAATAAAGTTTCTATATTGGCATTGATGGTTCCATGAAGAACCTTTAACATTCATGGAAACCTTCATTGCACAAAAGGTTCTTAATAGTGAAAAACGGTTCTTTAGATTATTAAAATGGTTTTCACAATAAGAAAAAAAATAATTATTTTAAGAACTGTTCACTGAAATGTTCTTAGGGGAACCAAAAATGGTTCCTCTGTGGCATCACTGCCTTTATTTTGTAACCTTTATTTTGAAGCGTGTGGGTCAATGACAAGAAGTTTATTAAACACATCACACAGGCTGTTAATAACAAAAGAGAGACACACTCAAGTTTCAAGTTTTATTTGTCATATGTACAAGTGTCAGTGACAGAATGTACATTGAAATGCTTTTTGTAAGGCTTAGGCAGTCTACAGCAGTACAATAATAACAACAGAAATAAATAATAAAGGGGCAAGCAAGACAGAAATTTAAGAAACAGAAATGTAGAATAATGATTACAACAGATTCACAATGCAATACAGTACAATAAGAATAAAAGTAACAAATAAAAAGTGCGCAGGTGCAAGGCTGAGGCGGAGACTTTGCTTTGAGGTATGTAATGTAGTTGTGCAAAGTATGCAAGAATCAAAAAGACATGATGTTTTTATAGTCTTTGATATGATATGAAGGGGGATAATAGTGCAATTTTAGAGACACCTTGTCAGTTTATTAAGGGTTCTGATAACCTGCAGGTAGAAGCTGTTTTTCAGCCTGCTGGTTCTGGACTGAATGCTCCGGTATCACCTGCCTGATGGCAGTTTGATAAACAGACTGTGTGCTGGGGACTAGGGTCAGTTGAGATTTTTTGGGCCTTCCTCAGACATCGCCGATGAAAGATGTCCTGTAGGGATGGAAGTTTGTTGCCGATGATGACTTCAGCTATTTTCACAACTCTCTGAAGGGCCTTGCGGTCGAGGAATGAGCAGCTGCCATACCATACAGTAAGGCATCCCGTCAGGATGCTCTCAATGGTACATCTGTAAAAGTTTGTAAGGATATTGGGAGGGAGACCAGAGCCGCCGGCGTGCAGATTTAACTACTGATGTGGTGTGCAGAAACCAGGATAGGTCATCGGAGAGGTGCACACCAAGGAACTTGATGCTCTTAACTCTTTCTACTGCAGATCCGTTGATATATAAGGGGGCGTGGCTGACCTCCTGTGTCCTCCTGTAGTCCTTGATCATCTCTTTGGTTTTGCTGACATTGAGGCAGAGGTTGTTGTCATTGCACCACTGTGATAGTGCTCTCACCTCATCTCTGTAGGCCGTCTCATCTCCATTTGTGATGAGACCCAGGATTGATGTGTCGTCAGCAAATTTAAAGATGATATTGGAACTGTGTTTGGCAGTACAGTCGTGTGTGAACAGAGAGTATAGGAGGGGGCTGAGAACGCAGAGCCTGTGTCCTGTGCAGTGTGGATGAGAAATGGTTACCAATTCTCACCACTTGGGGTCTGCAAGTCAGAAAGTCCATTATCCAGTTGCAGAGATGAGAGTTCAGTACTAAATCGCTGAGCTTTGTGATAAGTTTTGATGGGATGATGGTGTTAAACGCAGAACTGTAATCAATAAACAGCGTCCGCACATAAGTGTTTTTCTTGTCCAAGTGTGTGTGGGCATTGTGAACGGTTAGAGCAATGGTGTCATCAGTCAATCAGTTTTTCCTATATGCAAACTGGAGAGGGTCCATGGTGTCTGGCAGGAAGGGAACAGATGTGGTCTTTAATGAGCCGCTCGAAACACTTCATGATGATAGAGGTTAGTGCCACAGGTCGGTAGTCATTCAGGCAGGTGACAAAAGACTTCTTAGGGACAGGGACGATGGTGGTTTTCTTAAAGCAGGTGGGAATCACAGACAGTCTAAGGGAGAGATTGAAGATGTCTGTAAGCACCTCCGCTAGCTGGTTGGCACACGATCTGAGGACATGGCCATAAACACCATCAGGACCAAGTGCTTTGCGTGGGTTGACCGCTCTAAGTGATCTGGACACGTCAGGCAAGGAGAAGGTAAGAGAACAGCTGTTATTATCTGCTGGCAGTTTCACTGCAGGGAAGGTGTTGCTATCCTCAAACCGTGCGTAGAAGGCATTAAATTCATCTGGCAGAGAGGCAGACAGATCCATGTTTTAGGTTTTTCCATCCTTTTTTCCACTGTTTTTTTCCAGCAGCAGGACCAGCTTCTGCACTGGGCACTCAACTACTGATGGTTTGTTTACAACTACTGACGTTTACCATCCACCGCCAGTTTTCTGTCTCCAAAACGTATCTTCACTCTTCTCACCAAACCATCCTTGTCTCAGTCTCAATAACTTCTGCTAAGCGCCACTCATTCCTGGGTAGATCGTCTGCCTTCTCCAAGACTATATCTCCAACTTGCATGTTCTTTCTTGGTGTAAGCCAGCATAATCTTATTGCAATGTTAGACACATACTCCTTGCGCTAACGTCCCCAAAATCGTTCCCCTAATTATTGGACATGGTGCCATCTCTTACGAGCATATATGTCTTCTCTGACAAACTTGCCAAGGGGTGGTAGGGCTTGGGTAGTTTTCAGGGTGAGGAGGTGATTAGGGGTTAGAGGCTCAGGACTGCAGGGATCACTTAAATTATCTACAGTGAGTGGACGGCTATTTACAATGGCCATGGCCTCAATGCAGGCCATTGATAAAGGCGTCTGTGGACATGTCATCCAGCATCTCAATATGGATGGCTCTGCAACAGAAATAGGTAAAGAAAAGTCCATACCTCTTTTATGATTTACGACCCTGTCTGGTGATGAACGGACCAAAAACATCCATTCCACAGTACGTGAATGGAGGGGATGGATCTATATGCTCTGAGGGCAGGTTAGCCATTTTTTGCTCCTCTGTGGGTCGGTGAAACTTGCGACATCTCACACACAGTCATACAAAGGAGGCTACTGTCCTGTTTATTCCTGTTATTCAAAATCCTCTTGATCTGATCTCATTTATAATCAAGCCATTTCCTTGATGTGCCATTTTTTCATGACAATCAGTGATCATAAGTTTTGTAAGATGGTGTTCCTTTGGAATTATCATTTGATGTTTAACGGAGATAGGGACAGAAGCATTGCAAAACCTTCCTCCCACCTTGAGCAATCCGTCGTGGGTGACAAAGGCATCTCGATTGTATAGTCTGTTTCTGCGTGGGAGTTGTTTGCCCTTACAGAGTAAAGCTATCTCTTCTGCATATATCTGACTCTGTAAGTCCTTGATGATGATGATGATGCACTTAGCATCCTCATGTTCTGCCACTGTACTGTGGTCATTTGACTTGTCCTTCCTGACTCGACGAAGTAGGCGTGCAACTGCTTGGATGACTTTGGACCATGAGGACAACCTTGTGAGACGGTTGGATAAGCAGGAATACTGTGCTGTTTGCGTGTTCAGTGACTGAGCCTTCTTGACCTCTGGGTCACCGATTGGAAGTTGTGTGTTAACATCCACAGGGGAAGGTATTTGCTGTTCCCACAAGATGTTTGGTCCTCTGAACCAGCTGGAAGTGACCAGATCATTAACACTCAGACCTCGTGATGCATAGTCGGCTGGATTTTCATCCGAGGGAATGTATCGCCACTGTTGAGGAGTTGTAGTGCGATGAATTCTCTGAACTCGATTCGCGACAAACGTGTGGAAGCGGCGAGCTTCATTGTTTATATAGCCTAACACTACTTGAGAGTCAGTCCAGAAATATGCCTCTGCATCTGCTAGGTTCATTTCTTCCTTCAACATATCATTCACTGCAACTGACACAACCGCAGCAGTCAACTCTAACCGAGGGATTGTGGTGACCTTAAGCGGGGCTACTCTAGATTTTGCCATGAGCAAAGAACAATGGATGTCACCTTGCTCATTCTCGAGCCTAAGGTATGAGCACTGGCCATATCCTCTCATGCTGGCATCTGAGAAGTGATGAATCTCTCTCCTTGTGATTGTCCCAAACCCAGCAGGCACAATACAACGAGGCACCTGAATCTTCTCCAAGTTAAGAAGATCGGCCTTCCAGTGCTCCCAACCTGGTTGCAAACCATCAGGTAAGGGATCATCCCAGCCCATGCCATTTCGGCACATATCTTGAAGAACAGTCTTTCCTTTGAGCAAGAATGGTGCAAGAAACCCTAAGGGGTCGAACAACGAGGCCACAGTAGACAGTATACCTCTACGGGTTGCTGGCTGGTCCTTAACAATGACTCGAAATTTAAAATGATCATGTTCCAGATGCCAGTAAATGCCCAAGGCTCTTTCCAAAGGCTGGTCAGTGAGGGAGAGATTGACTGCTGTAACATCTACAGCACACTCAGAGGGCGGTATTGTCTCCAAAACTGCCTTGTCATTGGATAAAAATTTATGCAATCTTAAACCTCCTAGTGCACAAAGCTGGCGTGCTTCTTGAGCCAACTTGATGGCCTTCTCTGCACTTTCCACACTGGAGACTCCATCATCCATGTAGAAATCCTGCATAATAAATTGTGAACCCAGGGGGTACAGATGTTCACCTTCTCTTGCAAGATGCTTTAGTCCATAATTAGCACATCCGGGGGACGACGAGGAACCAAACAGATGTACTCTCATGCGGAACGTTTGAGGCTGTGAGTTTAAATCTCCATTTCTCCACCATAGAAAGCGCAAGTAATCACGATCTGCTTCGTCAACATGGAACTGGTGGAACATCCTCTCAATATCACACATCAGGGCTACAGGGTACTGTCTGAACCGCAAAAGAATGCCAGTCAGGCTGTTCATCAGGTCAGGGCCTGTAAGAAGATGATCATTCAAGCTAGTTTCCTTGAATCTGGCAGAGCAGTCGAAAACCACACGTAATTTCCCTGGCTTCTTCGAGTGATACACTCCGTGATGAGGGATGTACCATTTTTCTCCTTCTCTTCCTTCATCAATGACTCCTTCTGCATCACCATTCTCTATTACGTCTTCCATGAACTTAACATAACGCTCTCTGTACTCCTGGTCCTTCATTAATCTTCGCTTTAGATGCTGAAGTCTTGTGACCGCAAGAAGCTCATTATTTGGAAGACAGGGTCTTTTCTTGAATGGAAGAGGCATTTCCAAGTGGCTGTCTTTGTTCATCCTAATGTTTTTTCCCAGTTTGTTCAAGAACATAATGTCCTCTTGAGACACCACTCTTGTGTTTTCTTCGGAATCCTTGAAATCTGACTCCAGCACTTTAATCCAGGAAAGCTCTTTTCATGCTGAGCTGATCAAAATGACCACAGCTGATCACAGTTGAAAGTCAAATGGCTTTGTGAGTCACTGAGAAGGTGATTAGCTACACTTGCCTGAGTTTACAAGTCATTTTTAGGAGGGGGTGATCCTTTTTTTCCTGATATGTTGGTGTTATATCTTTCACTTGGATGTTATAACAAGCAACAAAATGTGATTATTTTAAAGGGGGGTGATTCTTTTCTATGCCCACTGTATGTTGAGATTTAAGGTTATTTATTAATTTTTTTTTACATTGAATTGAACAATTAATACTGTTTTTAAAGATGAACTAGTTAGAAGTGTTAGATGACGACAAAGTTATCTAAATGTAAAAAAAAGAATAAATGATCTTGCACAATTAAATATCCAATATCAACCAATATATTGGCCAATATTGTACCAATTTATTTTGCATTCTAGCTATACTATACTACACTACACTACTGTACAGTAACTTTGTTTTTACTGAACTGTTGCACTATTTTAAAATCAGCTGGGCTATTGCTACGCATCTGAGCATGTAATTAGGAAATAAGTGTCACTTCTGTTAGTTACTGTTAGTTCTGTTAGCTCCACCACCGGATATTAGTTGCAGAGAAGGTGAGAAAGAGTCAAGCTGGCCTTGGTGGGGCTCAGTATGAATCCGGTAAGCTCATGATCTGTGGCCAGTGGTGTTGGCAGTGTAAATGGTCAGCTCTCCAGACATGGCACATCGACACAAAGGGGACTGGAGGGATCAGCAGAACATGTTTCTGACGATTGTACAAACGTGTTCCACAGCCTGAGCCTCAGAAGTCACATATGTTCACAGACATACCGGCCAGCACCCCTCACATGTGCCAGCTTTTGGTGCCATGCTTCTGGACCATCAGAAATGGGTACTGTATGTAATGGGTATAAAATCACAGCAGATGAAAGCAGATTGGTGTTTGTATCTTGTGGGTACTGGCTGTAAACACAGATGTCCTGGAAAAAAATAATAATTGGATTGTAAACTGGCTTCTCATTACTAACACGCTGATTTGATCAAGCTTGATGGCTGGAACGGACAGTGACGCTGATGGGACATTTGCTTGAAAATACTGATTTTCTAAAGCGAGACATGAAGCTCATTTTGGGAATAAATATGTCCATGAAGTTTTGACAATACTAATAATGAATATTGAAATATCACTGATATTGATACTGGTTTTACTATTGGGGCGACCGCAAAGCATTAGGTCCTGCTGCACTCCTATAAATAAAGTTTCTATATTGGCATTGATGGTTCCATGAAGAACCTTTAACATTCATGGAAACCTTCATTGCACAAAAGGTTCTTAATAGTGAAAAACGGTTCTTTAGATTATTAAAATGGTTTTCACAATAAGAAAAAAAATAATTATTTTAAGAACTGTTCACTGAAATGTTCTTTGGGGAACCAAAAATGGTTCCTCTGTGGCATCACTGCCTTTATTTTGTAACCTTTATTTTGAAGCGTGTGGGTCAATGACAAGAAGTTTATTAAACACATCACACAGGCTGTTAATAACAAAAGAGAGACACACTCAAGTTTCAAGTTTTATTTGTCATATGTACAAGTGTCAGTGACAGAATGTACATTGAAATGCTTTTTGTAAGGCTTCGCACTCTGAGGCCGAAGGGAGCTAGAAACAAATATTCCACCAGTGTGTGTGTGTGTGTGTGTGTGTGTGTGTGAGAGAGAGAGAGAGAGAGAGAGAGAGAGAGAGGGCATTC
>NW_015665026.1:374783-421273 GCF_001515625.1 Sinocyclocheilus rhinocerous
AGAGAGAGGGCATTCTTTACACACAGCTTGAGGTGTTTCCCATCTGCCACGTGGTAATTCCGACAGCTTTCGCTGTAACATAGATGGATGAACTGATTACATGTACAGTTTTGCATCACAACCGCCTTTTCTCCTATGTTTCTAGATATTCAACATCATTCTTTCCTCATCTGATGCTTTCTCTCAACCCATATTTTGTCTAGGCTCAAAACATACTTTACAGAAAAACACAAATACATTGATAATAAGAAATGTTTCTTGAGCACCAAATCAGCATATTAGAATTATTTCTGTAGGATCATGTGACACTGAATTCAGCTTTGCATCACAGGAAAAAATTACATTTTAAAAATATTAAAACAGAAGACTGTACTGTAATTTACCGTAAATTTTACTGTAAACCAAACCCAAACTTTTGAATGGTATTCTATACGGTAAAAAATTATTTAACATATAATTTAACTTTATAATAGTGTGTTTTATAGTACGGTGAAAATTTATAAATTTTTACAATAAACTGTTGTTAAAAATATGCTGTTGTATATATACAGTGACCATTTTTGGTTGCCAGAACGTTGTAGTTATGGTATAATACAGTGACGTTACAGGCAGCATGTTTTTAACAGTATTTTACCTTGGAAGTAAAAGGATCCAGTTTATAACGGGAGGAAATACTTTTGTGTGTCTAACCCTCTCTCTCCTTTTCCCTCTCTCACTCTCAGTTTCTTATTATGATTCTAATATTATTCTTCACCATTCATGCATAGCTTGACCGCCCATAATTCCTTTATCGATTCATTCATTTATTCATTCGTAGTTGTGAAAAACTCATCTTACGTTCAGGATAGAGAGTGTTTGTCCACATTGAGTTTCGCGTTTTTCTAAAGTCAATATTCTATTACCATTGTGGCTCATAATATCCCGCTTTGGTTGGTTTCAATTGTCTATTTGTGAGTGAAGTGATTGCAGTTTACCGCATCTCAGAATGGAGACCACCTCTGATCTGTTCGGAAGCCAGATCAATTTCCATATCCATCAAAACCGGTTCGCTCTCGGATTAGCTGCCAGCGCTGTCATCACGGCTGATCTATACGTGCCTCAGTGGCGAGCAGAGGCAGATTACGCTCAGTCCTAACTCACACAGGCGTTGGAGTCTTTCCGCCCACCTTACAGACGTGGAATGCCCAGGGCTCTGAATGATGATCACAGTTAACATGACAAGCTGTGACTATCAATCACTCCGGCCTGATTAAAATACTACGTGACGAATCGTATTTACCGGCCAGAGGTGCTTTTCATATGAAGCAATGCCTGGTTCCACACGTGGGTGTGAAGCTGAGGTCAGCGGCGCTCTGTCGCATTCCTCATAGATCTCCCGAGAGCGGGCTGTCATTCTGCGGTGAATGCAGACTCGTGTTATGAAAGAATAGTAGTGGAAAACATCTTTGGTGGCAAGCCGTGATTTGTCTTTGGTAAAGAGAGAGGAATGGAGAAAAAAATTAAGAGCAAAAATTGTCCACTAGCACATCTGCGCTTGAGTTACAGTGAGTCTCAGCGGTTGGTGGTAGAACATAAATCAGAGTGCAGTCTGAGTCATAAACCTGGCGGGATATGAAGCCCCAGTGTAGTGCATGATGGGATAGTTTACTGGGTGCTGTAAAAGTGCCTCAGATCGCCAAATATCCCAATTGCTATCTCTTAAATACTTGGCTAGTTTTCCTTCCGGAACCCAGAATTCCACTCCAATTTCTAAAAAGACCACAATACCGACAAATGTTTGCATGTGTTTTTTGTTGAGTATAATGTTTAATGTATGAGGTTTTTATGCCTCATATAATATGATATATGGATCTCATACTCAAGGAGGAAAAAAGTTCTGATGGCTTGCAATGTAAATCAATGAGATTTTTACACTGAAAAAAATATTAATTTTGAGGCCTTAGAAATTTGTGAATCAAATATGATACAGTGGGCTTTTTAGGGTTATCCTTGGTAAGTCAGCATCACCAGAAATTTTGGCTGAAAATCTCATGCTTGTCGAGCCTGGTCTATGCTAAATAAACCAGCATGAGATTTTCAGCAGAGATTTCCCTAATGTTTCTCCTGCAATGCAGCATTCCTGTGAAGGATTTTGTTTCGTCACGTCTTTATGGAGGAAGAGACATTCAGTTTTGACAGTCTATGGCTCGCTGAACATCTCTGCCCCTTTTCCGCGTTTAATATGAGTCGAGAGTATGTGGATATAGAATTATTGAGAGTGGATAGCTTGACCTTTGCTAGTGATATGAATCAAACATTAGCGAGAGATCCAGCTGAAGAAATTTACAGGGGCCACATCTAATAAACGGAGGCCAGCAGGGTGAAGAGAAGTGCTGAGGCCGGAAAATCTGGAGATCCATTACCCAATAATTCATCTGGAGGAAAGGCGGCCCGGGTAACCGCAGATGCAGTCGATCCCGGGGTGGAGCGGCAGCAGGAATGGGCGGGAACAGTCCTGTGGGAGTCCTGTGGCTTGCTGTGATATGCTTTGGTAGAGGTCTGTCATGATTTGTTGTGTTAAAACGATCTCCACTGCATTAAATACTGTATACAGCTCCGTGTTTTGATTTAGCTCTAATAGCAAAGCTTTAGAGTGTTATGTTTCTTATATTTTTTCTGTATAGTGAACAGGGCTGGGCAGAAAAATAAGAATGTACCCATCGTTCAGTTCATGAGAAGAGAATTTGAATTGATGTTGGAATTAAAATTTTGAATTGGAACAGCAGGATGAGAAATTTATTTAATTGCAATTCTAGTTTCGTAATAAAATGTACACTACTGTTAAAAAGATTGTGGCTGGTAGGATTTTTGTGCATGTTACTGCAATTTAAAAGAACTTTTCTATTTTAGTATATTTTAGAATGTAATTTATTCCTGTGATGGCGAAGCTACATTTTCAGCAGCCACTGATTCAGTGTCACATGATCCTTCAGAAATCTGATTTGCTGCAATAAATATTTCTTATTATAATTAATGTTGAAAACAATTGTGTTGCTTAATATTTTTGAGAAAATCGTGATAAAAAAATCTGTAGTTGGAATTTCAAACATTGATTATTAATTGATATTTTAATGTATCTAATATAATATCTAATATGTGACCCTGGAGCACAAAAGCAGTCTTAAGTCGCTGGGGTATATTTGTAGCAATTTTCTCAATATTTAGATTTTTTTGCACCCTCAGATTCCAGATTTTCAAATAGTTGTATCTCGGCCAAATATCGTCCTATCCTAACAAACAAATATCGTCCTATCCTAAAAACTTATTTATTCAGCTTTCAGATGATGTATAAATCTCAATTTCGAAAAATGTATCCTTATGACATGGTTTTGTGGTCCAGGGTCACATATAGGTATTTCATACTGAAAAATTAAAGATACTTTTATATTTTAAATTAGATTAGATTATATTTTAAAAGCATTTACTAGAATTTCTTTTAATCTATTTCCATATTTGTACTTCCTTCAATTAGAATTACGATTCTGCATTCTGTTTGTGAACTGAATTCAAATTCAGGATGTAAATTTATGTGTAAAATGCTTTCTAATTTCAAACCTTCATCTCTGAAGCCCGGTAGTGAGTTATTTAGTTGCTTGTGTTTATCATCAAGCATGTCAAGTCAAACTGATGTTATCAGTCTGACGGCTTTAATTGTCCCATTTAAAGTGAAAATGCCCTGGAAAATAACGACTTTCTTGAACTTCCTTCCCAGTAATAATCACTGTCTTGATGCCTCTGTAAGGGCAGCGTCCAGCAGTCATGTAGGAGCAGTGATGGCTCGTACCACTCTACACTGTCTCCTGAGGTCAAGTAGTCCAAACACAGCTGGAATGTGTACTGTCGTTTCAGGACGATGGCAGCTGTGAACTTTATGCTGTCAAAAGTTACAGATGTTTAAGTTTACACCTTCTGCTAGAGTCACATAGAGTCAGAAAAAGCAAAAACTTGGTCTTGTTATTTTATTTTTGGATTTCTGAGTAAATGAAGTGTCAGTTGATATCTTCTTGTAAACTTTATTTTAAATGTATGGGTTTTTTTTTTCATAACGGCTTCATTATTTAGTGATTGGAGGCCAGGTTGTGTTTCCTGTCTGTGTCAAGCACTAGTTATATTTTGCTGGTTCTAAAATTAGTTATTTTTCCAGAGACACCAGAAGCAAATCTCCATTAT
Organism: Sinocyclocheilus rhinocerous; assembly: GCF_001515625.1. Lineage (NCBI taxonomy): Eukaryota > Metazoa > Chordata > Actinopteri > Cypriniformes > Cyprinidae > Sinocyclocheilus > Sinocyclocheilus rhinocerous. The sequence continues at coordinate 378,993 of NW_015665026.1, forward strand.
GTTGTTGCTTATGAACACAGCCAGAATAGGACCCGGGATTATTCCTTTTTAAAGATGGCAGTCACAAATGATGCTGCCATTTACTCCTCATCTCATTATAGTCACTGACGTTCATGCTTAATTTAGTCATTATGACAACAGATCTTATGGAATGAGATGATGCATTTAATTTATCACAGGAACCTGAACTAAAAATCTCATATATGTGCAAGAAACGCAAGAATATGTTGTAAATGCTCTTTAATTGTGTCCTCGTCAGAGCTGTCTTCCTCCTGGCCTGACAGTTGACAGACTCCAGGGACGAGGCGCAAGTCAGCACAGATTAGAAAAGCCCGGATGATAAACGGCCTCAAGTGTATGGCAAGACTGGCTTTGGGTGGGGTCAGGCTTGCAACATTGCATCGCTGAGTTTGGTTAACAGCCCAGTCTTGGAGGTCCTCCACCACACAAACACAATCTGTGATGTATAGTGGGACTTGTACTAAGAGACCCTGCTTCTACTGGAGATCTTTATGGTCCTTGTAAAACAATAGCAGGAATTCTGTCTTCGCCCTTACTGTAAGGTCAACTACACTGACTCCTCTTGCTGTGAAGAAATGCTGTGTGACATGGCTGAGCAATTTTAAAAGATGCGGCCTGTATTTCTGACACTATTCACTGGAACTGATGTGTCATCTCTCTCTCTCTCTATACAGTGGGTATAGAAAAGAATCACCCCCCTTTAAAATAATCAATTTAATTTGGTTCCTTTGCAGCTTGAAATGAAAACGGACAAAGTTTTTGTTTTACTCAGCTGTATTTACTCAGTACAACTTATAACATCCAAGTGAAAGATATAGCACCAACATGTCAGAAATCGTGTCATGAAATATGCTTTAAAAAACTGCACTTACTCCTGTTAGGATAAGTTCAAATAGGACTAAGCAGTGACCTTGAAATTTAGGAATTTGGAAGTTGTTCTCTAATTTTGATCTTATTTTGTGTGTGTATATATATATATATATATATATATATATATATAGCTCTAAAAAGCTTGAAGGGGAGGGATGTGTTCCAGTGTGGTACAGCATAAATAAAATAAAATCTTGGCCTGTGCTGCAGTTAATTCTCATTGGCCGTAGCTTCTCTAGCAGTGATTTAATAATTTGTTGTTGAATCAGGGGAAACATGTCGTCTTGGTCTTGGCATTAGGCCGGCTGCATCATAGCCCGTGAATCCTGATCGAGGACGACAGGGATTGTCAGCTCTGTGCTACACCACATCGCAGCTTAAAATACAGTAATTGTGGCATTTATTCCCTAATGGAGAAATGCAACATTTCTGTTCTGTTCTTTGGGTTTCTATGGAGTCTCCATAGGGGATTTCAAATGTGGTCAGTGATGTAGAAAGCTTTCAGCTCAAAACAAACCTGTTCGCTCCTGCGTCGAGCAGCCAGGTGGACAGACTGTATCCGTGACTGTCACGTCTCTAACTGTTATTCACCTATCCATGAGTGATTGCACCGTCTTGATGTATCTGCTCACAGTTCAATGGCCGTGAACGAGAGGAGGCTGATTTACTGCTAATGAGTTAAGTGATGACAACACAATTAATACTATTTGCTTCATTGTATCTGACAATGAGTGTTTTGGTTTCCCAGATCCAAGCACGTCTAGTCCTGGACAAGATGTTTTTAGTGCTCTGTTTTAGATCTGTTCTTAAAGGATTGTTCCAGGTATAATTACAAACTAAACATGGAAAATAATTTCAAATTACCAGTCACTTTGTAGTGATTGAGCAAAAATTGCACTTATAATAAAGGTCTATGGAGCAATGCGCACCATTTAATAATATACAGACAATTACAGAAGTAGAGATTCCAACATTGTTCTTTTGAACCTTCTATTCAGAGAATCCTGAAAAAAGAAGTACCCTGGTTTGTATCTACAAAAATATTAAGCAGCACAACTGTTTTCAACATTGATAATAAGAATTATTTCTTACCAAATCAGCACCTGAAGGATCATGTGACCTGAAACCTGTAGTAATGCCTGTTGAAAATGTAGCTTTGCCATCACAGGAATAAATTATATTTTAAAATATATAAACAAATAAAAGAATTATTTTAAATTGTAATTTCACTATTACTGTTTTTACTATATTTTTGATCAATTAAATTGAGCCTTGGTTAGCATAAATGGCTTATAAAAGCTGCACATTTCTACTTTAAATGCCTTTTCCTTGCCTCGTAGATTCAAAATAATTTTCTGTGGTTTTCGACAGCAATGTTGATCTGATGTTGTTGATCGAAGTTGATTTGTTATGAAACTGGAACATTCCTTTAATAAACCATTCAACAAGTGGCCCTGTTTTTCCTCTGGAGACAAAATATATCTTCTAGACAAATGTTTCAGTTCTGGATAGTTCAGACAGTTTGGTCACTATGCTTTTTATCTGTACACTGTTCTTTGTTATTTTTCTTATAGTGAACAACAAAAGTGCTCAGCATGTCCAAGCTGAAATTATTTTTTTTATCCTCTGTTGTGTTTGAGAGCAGCATCTCGGAGTGAAAAGAGGCTCCGGACTGATTTCATTTGATGGCTTGTGATGTTTCGAGCACTCAACCGTTGTCTTGCGGCTGTGGATTTGATGATGAATCGTGATGGAGGTGTTTGTTTTCATCATGGTGAGGGTGAAGATGGATGGATAACAATCACAGCTCTAATGGCAAGACTGATTCTTTCCCTGCACATACTGCACTACTTAAATGTGCTATATTACAGAGTCTTTTCACGTGCGCCTTGTTTGCTGGAGCTCACATTTACTGGAAAAGAGATTGGACAAATTGGCAAAGCATTTTACATCTCAATCATAACTGCTGGGTGGAGAAGGTAAAAAGTTGTTTTTTTTGTCTAGTGCCCTGCAGGAACGAGAGGCTCTAGCCCACTTTCCCCACACATTGTTTTAATCTACTGTAGTGGCTGAAACACTAGCCCAGCGAGGGCTTAACATGAGAGCTTCATTCATCTGCTTCCAAGCTCCCGGCATGCTTTTGGATTCCTCGCATGTGGAGAATGGTGTGGATTGCGGTTATGAGCCGCTTACCTGAAGGCCAAAAGAGGTCATGATCCTGTTGATGATAGAACTTTAAAATGGCTTGATTTGGGGCTGAATCCAACTCTAATGCTGTTTTATTGTTTTTTTTTTTAGAGAGGACATCATAGGACAAAAAGCATTTCTTTGTTCTTTTAAATTTTCTTTTGAACACAAGGCTCCAATCTTCAGTGCTATTGTCACTCATTTCATATGCAGAGATGTTAGCCAATCATAACAGAGGACATTTACATATAGGCTCTGTTCCAAAACGAGTGGGCATCATAGGCACTCACCCAAAGCAAAGGCTGTTCCAAATGATATGCAGCATAATTATGCTGTCTTTTAAGATGCCTTGCCAAATTCCAGCATGTATCCTTCATGGAGATAGCAATTCCAGAACGTATAGTAACAAGCTCAGTGGAAAAAAATCCATCCATGATATCAGACGCCTCAAGATGTTTGTTTTTTTTTTTTTTTATAAATGTACTTACAGTATATTTCATTCAACACCAAAAAGTAAACTTGCTCCAAACTTGTGGGAGTCGGATATCCTGTGCAGTTTGCACTTTTTGTTCAAGGCGAAGAGTTTTTACCTAGATCACTTCTCATTTTTTTCAGAGCTCTAAAAAAGTGTATTAGCCTGAGATCACCAGGCTTCAGTTGAATCATAATCAAGGTCTTAAATGAACGATTCAGCCAAAAATAAAAATTCTACCTCATTCCATACCTGTTTGACTTTTTGTGGGAATAAGCTGACATTCTGCTAAATATCTACTTTTATTTCCCACATATGAGAGTGAGAAAATGATGACAGACCCACTTTTGCATGAATTATCACTAATGGTTTGGTCTTAAAGCTGGTTTTAATGCAAGTGCTGCTTTTGAGTGCTGCGGTATACAAATAAGAGCACTAAAAGTCTGTTTTTAATTAGCGTGGAATGTTGAACGTTCAGCAGTTGAATTGTTTCCACATTGCTCTTCATGAACACCCAGAATGCTTTGGCAAACCTTGCTGCCATGCTAGTGAAAGGCACCAGATAAATTGTTCTTGTCACTAAAGTGGTTTGCCCATACCGCACGATTTTAAGAGCATCTGTCATTCTTTGTATCGCAAACTTGAAGATCCAACCAGATGATCCAAACCACAGTTTTTTATTGCGTGTACCAGCAAATTTATAACAAATCTGTTTAGACTTCAGGGCTTACATTCCAATTAGTACACACTGTTGTCCGTGGTATGTATTTATTCATATTTTTATACCATTCTACATGTGATGAAACAAACCAAGCCATGTTGTCTAACCCCTAGCATAGTAAATTGCATTAGATGAAAAGGAAACTCAATGTGACCGCAAGGGATACAGTAATTTAGCTTTTGTACGGGCCGAGCTGTTTGTGTTGAGCAGTCAGCAATGGATTCGGGAAGACAAAGATGCATTTCCCCTCTTCCGCTCTCCCCCACAGTCAGCTAAATTTTCTACCTAATGGGCATGAAAGTTGCAAATTGCAGCAAAATGGATGTGGCAGGAGAAAAAGTGTATTATAGTATTGATTGGAGCAGGCCAATGGCGAACTGTAGACCTGCATCAAGCAGACAGTAGAACGGGAGCAAGTCTGGTCTGCTCTTTTGTTTGCACTTTGATTCAGAGTGACTGTTTGTGTTCGGTATTGATAGATATGTTTAGCTATTGATTTGATGATTTCTGTGGGAAAAGTGCTATAGTTATTAAGATGCGATTGCATTGTCTCTAGTAGAGGAAAATGTCCCAAAAGAGAGAAAACTGTCAAAATGATTTATTTGTGCTGGCTAAAAGATATTTATGGGAGGTGAAATGTCTTCAAAACTGAGGGGGGAATTTAAAAAGAATGAATTGTGGTCTCTGATAGCACTGTTTATTTGCAAGTGATGTCTGTGTTCACTAAAATAATTATGTGAAAATGCACACTTTGTATGCTGTACTATACAACATTGCTCCACCACTGTGATCCAGACACCTGAATTGGCTCTTTAAAATGCTGAAAGTGCACTTGACTACAGTGCACGTCTTGATATGTACACGATGCTTTTCTCCCTCATTTGATCACATGAATTACTACTGTCAAGAACGTTGGAAGAGAATACCAATGATTAGCTGACATTGACAAGGAAAAAAGGACAATTGTGTATATATATATATGTATATGTATATGTGCGACTCAATTGGACTGTCGGATGGATGGATGGATGGATGGATGGATGGATGGATAGATAGATAGATAGATAGATGTGGTGCTTAATTATAAAAAAGTGTCTGTTTGACAGGACTATAGCAGTAGCAAGGTGGACTTGATGTTGTCAGACACATCAGAAATCAGGTTTCCCATTGGGCTTTGATCCTGTGGCTGATCCAGAGCAGGTGGAGAGAGAGCCAGCTCTGAGAGTCCAGCCATCAGAGTTCTCTTGTGATCAATCTTTCCTTTTCATTCATTCCTTTGCCTTCATCATCAGTACTACAGGAAATCCTGAAGGGTTTGTTCGGTCTGCTGAGGGGGTGAGGTGATAATGTATGCCCAAATTCTTTTTAGTCCAGATGTGTAAATTATTGCATATGGTGGCTTCAATATTGCAGCGTTTCATGCTGTTTTGTGCTTGACCCGGAGGGATCTGCTCTGCAGTGCTGCAGCTTTCTACAACATCTCCTCATTAAAGAAGAGCAGGACAGCACATACAGTGTGTGTTTATGGAAGTGTGTGTGTCTACATGTGTCTTTTTCTGCTGCCAGCTGTGTGTTCATTTGAAGGAGGAACTCTGTAATGAACAGTGAGCCTTATAGAGACATGGCAGCTTCTTTCTGGATGACCAGCATTGGGAGACAATCTCTGGTGGACATGCACTCATTGACCTCAGTTTCAATCTGATTCCTAGACTTCTTCTGTGAGTGCCTAAAGAAGAACTTTTAGCTGGTAAGAATGGGTCAGGATGGTCTCACGACAGCCAAATAGTTTAATGCAGCACAGACAGTGTGTGTGCAAATAAATGGTTTCATTATTCATGGATTTGGTTTGAGGCAAGTAAACTAGATATTTTCAAGCTAGTCCACAGATTTCAGATGCACCCACCTCTAAATATCACTGGCTAGTCACGTTACATCAAGTAGGTGCCCTGGACCAGAATAAGTTGGACCAAATTTAATGCCAGTATTTAAAAGTCTTGGTACTGAAAGTGATGATTTCTTGGGAAAGCCCAGGAATGATGCAGGGCCACATTAGTTTGGATTAAAAGCCAGTACATGAAGCTTTTACAGTATAAGCTAACCTGTGGAACTACTGTAGTTCACACAGCAAAAGTTTGGTTATAAAACTCAGTTCCTTATTTTCCTTGTCACATTGCGTTCGGTGTGTACCAACAGTGAGGCAGATGATCGTGTTGTTTTCTCTGCGTGTCACCTAGAGTGATTGACACATGCGGTGTTCAGCTGGAGAAAATGAGCTTTTTCACATGAGTGCCATCGCCTGCTTGAACACCTCCAATTCAAATGAGATGCTCATCAGCCTCCAGAGGCCCAGCTGAAAACCAGAAAGAGCGAAGAGAGGAGTTCAATCCCTGCCTCAAGAAGTATTATGTATTTTGATGTGCCTTCTTTTCTTTTCGTATACCAAGCACCCTGTGGTTTTGATGGCGTTGTAGTGGGAACCAGGGCATCAGGTAGCATTCACGGGTGTTGTTGATGCCACAAACTGGAATCTCGTCTGCAGCAGGAAGGGATTAGAGAATTCTTCCTGCCATCAAAGTGTCACCTGCAGTCACTGGAAAGAAAGACTTGGGATTTAATGGGAAGGAAAGATTCCTCACCTCACACCAGCAGGCTAATAGAAGGCAAAGTAGTGTTTATGTTATGTGATTTCATAAGGTAGATGAGCTCAACAAAGAAGATAAACTCAGAGATCTGATATTTTCCTGAGCTGAATGTCCCTGAGGGTGATCACTGAACATCATATCAGATGAATATATTTAAGATTTAATACTGTGTGTAGTGAAAGTTTACTTATTAACTAGACATTTACATTTTTTGAAAAGATGATTGCCAGAAAAGCCTTGATGATGTTTTCTAAAGGGTTCCAAATGGTTAGTAGGGCAGCATGATTTAGTGGAAAACTCTAATTTCGATGAATTAGATTGCAAAAAATTGTGATTGCGATTAAAAAAGCTCCAGGTTTGCTGTGCTTGTTTGTAGGGCTTTAGCATTTGGCCAAAACTTTGATGATAATAATAATAATTAAAAAAAGAAATATTACTGTGACGAGTGGGGGCGGGGCTGAGAGCCGTGGGAACGGAGCGAGGCCGGTGGAGTAATTGATAATGAGCGACACCTGCACCACTTTATGTTATTCTGGCGTGCTTAAGATGTGTTTTTTTCTTTCTACATGTTATCTTAACGGTTTTTCCCATTATTTTAATTTTAGTTTTAGTATAACATTATAATACCATTCATATTTTTACTTTTTTATAATTTAAAGAAAAAAACAATCCGATGTATAGTTGACATTTGAGGCTTACTACTATAGAAAAGCACTAAAAGTTTTTCAGTTAGAGTGTTTTCAGCTTGTTTATCTTCATATAAAAATACGGCATGCAGTTGCATAAAACAATGGTATAAACTTCATTCAATGTAAATTGTGATAATCGTAATTAATAATCGCAATTACAATTTCAAGGGAATAATCGACAATTATGATTTTGGTCATAATCATGCAGCCCTATTAAGAACTAGAATCTAAAATCATATTGCGATATCTTTAATACTTCTTTAGTTATAGGCATGCAAACTTTGGAAAAATAATACTTATGGCACTCAGACAGGCATGTTCAATGCAGTTGTTTGGACAGAAGGAAACAAGATACATTTCTAGTTTCAACATAATTTGTTCTTCAGACATTCCTTCTTAACAGAAATAAAGTATCATCGGTGCGCAAAATGACCCACATTTGTTTTTTTGATGACTGAAGATGTGTGCAATTTAACAATTTACTGCTGGAGCCATATTAAAAATCTAGTATCTCTAGAACTGAGCCATACAGGACCTTAAAAAGGAAGATGCCAAATGGAAGGTTTGTTAAGACCCATATCTAATAGGCTATTAAAATATCTTTAATGCTTCTTGAGTTACAGTCATATAATGCAACAAAGATTTCTAAAGTCAACAGATTTTACTAATAGTCCTATCAATCTCTGTGTGAAAATAAAATAATTAAAGGTTTTTTCAGTTAGAGTGTTTTCAGCTTGTTTATCTTCATATAAAAATACGGCATGCAGTTGCATAAAACAATGGTATAAACTTCATTCAATGTAAATTGTGATAATCGTAATTAATAATCGCAATTACAATTTCAAGGGAATAATCGACAATTATGATTTTTGTCATAATCGTGCAGCCCTAATTACTATTGTAATACTTTGCTGTAAAATAAAAAATGAGTATTTAAAAAAAATAATATAACAATAATCATTTTACATTGCAACTTTAAAATTACAATATGAATCTCGATTTCTTTATTTTCAAACATTAAACCATCAAGCTTTTATTTATTTATTTTTTTTTTCACACAAAACATGATTTTCTATTCCATTGCGCTACTTTTCCATTGTTTTTCTTATGTAAACACTCTAGATGGACGTGTTTGATCGTTGTGCTCACGTCTTTTGCCGTGTCTCGCGCATGGCACAGCGTTCTAAAAACACGCCGTTCAACTTTTAAAATACATGCCTCAAGGCCTTGCATTTTTTTCCTCGTTCCACTGCCCACTTTTCACGTTTTTCAAATCAAACAATTTCTGTGTGAATGGCTTTTAAAGTTTCTCTATTGACTTCTAAATATAATTATAGGAATATGGTTGGCCCATGCATTTTACTGAGACACTGAAAACACTGGATCATGAGCTGCTCGCAGTGCTGCGCTTCACTATGAAAATAGTGAATGCATGTTTATATAATTAAATCACAGCCGTTGTGACACACACTAAGCCATATCGCAGTTTATTTATTTATTTTTATTAATCATGCAGCCCTAGTTGTTAGCACATTGCTATGGGGTTGCTAGGGTGTTCTGAGTGGTTGGTAATATTGTGGCATTTTTTAAATATTTGCAGAAGAAAGAAATATAGGATTGGAATGACATAAGGGTAAGTAAATTGTGAACTTTTGGGTAAACTATCCTTTTTAAACAAGTTTAATTTGATAGATCGCTAACTGTAAGTATGACAGTAATGCTTGATTTAGTTTCAGGCTCCTTTCCAATACTGATCCATTTTCAGTTCACTATTTGTGTCAAATCTAGGAACACAACTCTAAATTATACGTGCTCTGTGGTTAGTTTTTGTCTGGTGTTGTGTGAGAATGAGAGAGTAGAACCATGAACCTGCACTTGACCTGTCAGCGATGCGGCCAAAGAGCGCTTGTATTTACTGCTGCATTTCTGGACACTTGCTGAAATGCAGAACCAGTCTTTGTCTTTTTTTATAGCTCAGTGGACTCATCTGGGCAGTGGAGACATAAAATACAGCTTTAATGTGGAGCGTTTCACTCTAGGAAGATGTTCACATGAGACGCCAGACTTTCATGTGTGATATTAAACTTTTAAACTGCGCCGAGTGTGATATTTCAAGACGATGTCTGAACATTAACAGATAAATGCAGTGTAAATCGGCTTAAGATGAACCATGTGCTGCGCTGCACGGTAAAGCACATTTATCTGTATATGTTCTTGCCTTTCTCCTTTCTCTCAACCCCCAAATACACTCAAGCATACATCATCAGATAATACCCACCTCCCCCTCTTCCCGTTTCGGTGCATTTACAGTTTCCAGCAAAGCTGAGTGAGCACAACAACAGGAAAACAAAGTGCCTTCTCTCATTCTCTGGGCTTTCACCTCTGTCTTTGCTGAATCAAAAAGGCAATAGATGGGCCTCATCACTCCAGAGTCTACGGTAAAGTCTTTCAGAGAACTAGAAAAGGAGGAATGACTACACTTTTATATTTTCTGAAGAAATTGTGATTGACGTGTAGTTCCAAACCTGTACTGTATGGTGTATGATTTACTTTTTCAATTTGTTGGATTTAAATTTGACAATTTTCTATCAGAAATTGCTTGAATTTCTCAAATAATTACAAAGAAATGGCAAGTTACACATTGAATCAAGCTTGAAATTTTGAAGTTGACGACTGAAATAGTATTTTTCTTGTAAAACATACTCCAATAAACTTGGTCATACATTATTGGAATGTCAGGGTTTCTGGAGGTTTAAAAAAGTCTTAAATTCATAAAGTCATTGCATTAAATGCTGCATGCATTGCAAAAAATAATATCTTCCTCTGTATTTTTGTTTATAAATATCTGAAAATCCTTAATGACATGCAAATGCAAAATGAAGCCTTGAAAACTGAACACAAGTGAGTTTATGCTTAAAAACAAGAACAAATATCTGTCAATGGGGTATGAAAATATTTGAATTAAGAAGATTGCAAATATTTGTTCATGTTTTAATCATAAACTCATTTCATTCTTATTTTGTGTCATTTTGTAGAATCTTTAGACATTTGCACTGGAAAACAAGACAAAGGTGCAAAGGTATTCAAGTTTTCGTTTTTTAACTAAAAAATAATGGAGATTGGTTGGAAGTTGTATTTTATTTTTGGGTGAATTATCCCTTTAAGGCCCCCCTTTTTTTAGTATACAACTAACAGCATTGCATTACACTAAATGCATTAAACTAGACAACCTAGTTTATATATCCGAAGCTTGAATCAATGAAGTGCAACAAATCAATGAATCAATTTTTGAACTGTCTGAATTAACTGACTCACTAAAATGAATCAGACTTCTCAGCCTCATATGAGGGAGGAGGGATACTGAGGTTTGATCTTGCTCAAATGTAGAGCTGTGGGTATGAATTAGTAATGTAGCATAACAAAATGCTTCGTCGCTAGTTTTTTTCTGCATTGTATTGAGAAACTTGTTAGGAAAAAAATAGCTGTAGCACAAATGGTGTGGAAAAGGTTTCTCACTGAAGTTTAATACTTTTGAACCCCAACCCTCAGTATGAGTGATAGTTATAGTTATGCAAGGACCATTATTTAGATCTCAGCTGCAAGATCTTTCCTCTGTTTTCCTCTTCTTGCTGGAAATGTGGAGGTTGATATTGGGTGGGAGATCACAGCTCTCTCCCGTGGCGATGCCTGATTGCCAGTGTAAAGACAGGGAAGGCTATGTACCATGACTTTGGACAGTTTGAAGGGTATGGATGTGATATGTGCTATTGGCTGCTCTATAATAAGATTGCTGAGATCTGTGGAGAGGAGAATTTACTGGAGCACAACTCCCCCTAGGGCATCTTCATAGAAATCTGCTTTTCCACCAGCTTTTGGTGCATCTCAGCCAAGCTGCTTGGTTCCTATTGTTAATGAGCCGCTCTTTCACTCTCCTTCCCCCCAGCCTGAGCCACAGTGCGCCAAAAGGGGCTAGAAAATCTCAAGCTGCAGCTGATGGCAGTCCAGGAGAGGCAGAACATGACAGATGAACACTCAGCCTTTCTCGCTCTGCAGGCATTAACATGGCCATTTCATCCAAACCTTTTCCAGCTGAGAACTTAACATGACCCGGTCCACAGGCACCTTCCTTACGGTTTAAGACACATGGATACCTCTGTGTGCTTCAAAGATTTCAAACTGGTGTAGTACTTGAGTTCTAGAGAAATGCTCTTTATGTGCATTTCCCAAATGATTTTGGTACACCAATGAGCACACATTGACTCATGATTGGTTGAGATGAATATCTTGAACCAATCAGTGATCAGACTGTTTTCAGAATGGAATGCTAGCATACTGTTTACAATGTGAAATTGTGCATTATGCAACAATTAAGATTTTAGGCTACATTTTTTGTCAATTAAATTTTTTTGGTTCTGTATTAATCTGATCGATTGTAAAGTGTTGATATTTGGAAGTGCTCATAATAACAATAATTATACATTAACTAATTAAAAAGTGTGCTATATAAAATATTTATTTATGTGTGAATAATTAAATTAATAAAATATAAATAATAATAATATGTAAATGTTTCTTTATTTGTTTATTTTAATAAAACAATAAAATAGATAATATATATAATTAATAATAAAAATAGATACTTTGCATTTTTAATCAAATCCTGAGTAAAACCAACCTGGCAGTCCAATCAAATGAATTGTCAAGAAAAAGATCTTAAGAATTGTGGCAGATTACTTCCGGTTCACTTGTCACATATGGCTGGTCAGGTTGAGTGCATTGCTTTATGGGATACAATACACAGTAGAATGCTGCACATTTAGACAAATGTAGCAGTTTATCCAGGTATTCTGTGAATATAGTATGAGTGTGCCATTCTGAACTTTCATACTTTGATCTGAGAGCTAGCTTTTTCATTTTATTACACTTTATTTTAAAACCTCTGTAACTCACACATTATTTTCTTAATCTTAACTTCGAGGCAGCAAATGCCAGATCTCTATGATTTTACTGCGTATCAAAGATGGATTTCCACGACACCGTGAGGCCATGCAGATTAGGATTTATCTGATTTTATCATTTCCTTTGAAGAACAACCTGATCATCGTAATGCGTCCCATATTAAATCTGTGGCCTGCAGAATTCACCTGTTCCATCAAAACCCATTTTAGCTGGCATGCATTTTAACTCATTTAATACTGAGATACTTTTGCTGAATAAACAGCTAGAAAAGTCTCTTTGATGTTCTTAAAATATCATGGTGTGACATCATCAAGAGGAGAAAATGAAATGTTCAACATGCACCATTCTGATAATTAACAGAAATGGGATTTTAATTAAAGTGATGAGTGTGTGTTCGAATGAGACCGGGCTCTATATTTTTAGATATCCATCTTTTCTTAAAATTATAGTGATAATACTTTAGATATAAAAGATATAATCGAGCTTACACCGTGGAGTACAGACTGTCAAAGTAGTAATTTGTGGTTTTGTTGACGCTTTAAAGAATGCTAGTCAAGGGTATGAGTGTTTCTGTCATTTTTTCCTTTTTCCAGCAAATTTTCATTTTTGAAAATGTCATACCACCTTTTTTTTTAAGAAAGTAGTATGCAGTATGCAAATTTTCAATAACCAGTTGACTAGATTTTTTACTAGATTTGCTAAAAATGTGCAGTATACACAATCAGAATTCACAGTATAGAACACAGCAATGTTTGACCTTCTATTTCTAGTGAGACAAATGAACCAGAAACGATACGAACCATCTCCCTGACCATTATTTGTTTAGACTGCCAAAAGAGAAGACATTTACCCCAAAGTGAATTAATGTGAAATAATTGCATTTGAAACATTCACGCTCTGCAATATGTTAACATACTATTTTTATAAAACATTATGCAGTGTGCTCAGTTCTGATCGTTGCCCAAAGCAAAGATATTTGATAATCTGTCTCACATTATCAGGATTATTCAAGCAGAAGGCTGTTGCATATGGCTGAGGTGTAGAGTTGTCTGCTTGTCATCTGCCTGTGTGGGCATTATTTCTGCAATCAGAATGCATGCTGGGAATTAATTAGCCTGGCCTTCATTTAGCTGCCTCCCTGTGTTAATGTAGAGATGTTCAAACGCAAAGGGTGTTAAAGTACAGTAGCGGCACTGCAGGACGTCTACTCGTCGCATTTTATCGCTTGATGAGTGGAAAATGTGTCGTGATGGGAAACGCTAGGAGGCTGTGATGGTTCGGAACGGGGGGAAATTGGAGTTGTAACAGATTAGCACAGATCCATACACCCACAGATTCAGCTTCAACCTCAATAAATTTACAATCATGGCCTTCTTCATCTCCAGCAATCGCTAATAGTTCATTCCCTCCCTTCTGTTAGCGAGCTGATTTCCTGTTCAGTGTGAAAATTGGCCGCTTAGCCGTTAAACCGTTGTCCAATTCCAGGAATTTATCAAAGAATATAACAACAATGGAGCCTCTGGCCTCTGAATCATCTCCTCTCTGATCTGGATGAGAGCGCAGTGGATCAGTCGCATGAAATCCCTGACGCCCCTCTCTAAAACCCCCAATCTACCTCTGCAACCTGCAGTAAAGCCAACTAAAGCCCTTCAGTCCTAACTACTCCCTGGCATCGGGGCTTAACGCTTCCTCCTCTCTCTTTGTCTCTCTCTCCACAGTATTGCTGAGTGTGCTTCAGGCAAATGGCCAGACGGAGATGAAGAAGGTGGTCGGAGACAATGCCACGCTGCCGTGCCACCATCAGCTGTGGCAAGCCGACATCTCCCTGCTGGACATCGAATGGATGCTGCATAAATCCAGCTCACGGCAGAAAGTGGTGAGTGCGTGCACGTCTGATCTCCCGCCACTGCGACATTGTGCTGCTGATGCTGGCCTTCGCTGCTCGCCACAGTCCCTGATCTGCAGTGCAGTGCTTTTTTGCTGCGATGATGGGAAGGGTTGTCTTTCTGTAAACTGCACCATCAACTGGTGCTGCAATCAGCACTGTAAAAACTGCTCATTTTTAATATGTCACTGCTTTGCCTCGTATCACCCCTAACAATTACTTTTATGACCTAATGATGTGGAATTGGCCCGAGGACAAGTTTTACATTTTAATCTGGCCACGGCTCGAGCTGCTCCCTGAGGTCCTTCCTGACACAATATATCCAACAAGAAGAGGTCAAACCTTTCGCCGATTTAACTTCCTGCCAGTTATGAATCATTTCAGAGCTATTTTTCTAAATAGCATGTAGCTTTTCAATAAGAGAAAGCTCGTTTTTAGGGGTGAGTTTTTGTTCTGCTTAGATGACAATTTTGGGGTCTGTCTCTCAAACCCTATAGCACCACCAACAGTTTAAACTTTTAGGTACATCATTTTAGTTTATTTATACACTACAATTCAGGAGTTTGTGGATTTTAAGATTTTATGTTTTTGAAAGAAGTCTCTTATGCTCACCAAGTCTGTATTTACTTGATCAAAAACAGTAATATTGTAAAATATTATTACAATTTAAAATAACTATTTTCTTTTTAAATATATTTTCAAATGTAATTTATTCCAGGGATGCAAAGCTGAATTTTCAGAATTATTACTCTAGTCCTTAGTGTCACATGATCCTTCAGAAATCATTCTAATATGCTGATTTTTCTTATATAAACATTTCTTCTTATTATCATTGCCGAACACAGTTGTGCTGCATAATATTTTTGTATAAATCACACTGACCTGAAATTTTTGATCAGTAGTGCAACTTTTGAATGATTTAGAAGCAAAATAGTTCTTTTTTTTATTCATTGAATCATTTTTCAATTTTTGACTTGATTTTCTGACATTTTTATTTATTTATTTTTGTTAACAACTCTTTATTGAATTTTCTTTTGGGAATAGTAATATAAAACAAACAGCAACTGTATAAATTTAGAACCCACCCCAACCCTGGTAGACTTAAAAAAAAAAAAAAAATTATAATAATAATAATCATAAAAATATGTAGATATAAAAAATAAATAAATCAATAAAATAATTTTTACAAAGATTTTAGAAAAGCTGACACAACATTAAAAGCTGAATGCCATAAATTTACAGTTTTCACATTAGATCCATGTATACGAGAAGTTGAGAGTTCCATCGAGATAATGTCCAACAAATGTCCAGGTTCGTCTGTCCGTTGTGTGAGGAGGATTCCAACGATTGACTAGACAAATTATTATAATTTTTTTTAGTTTAAGCAGACTGTCATCGCATGATTTTGTGATCATGCCAGTCAAAATGATTAAAAACCTTTTTGATACAGATGCGTCAATAGTTAAATTCTTAGTAAATAATTATTTTCATGTTATAGCCAATATTAAAATCCTATACAATTTTTTTAATTTAGAAATTCTAATGTTTTGAATGAAAAAAAATAGATAAAATATTTTTTAAAAGTTGCTTTTATTAATTATTTTGTTAGATAATGGGGGGGAAATAACTTTTATCAGTGAAAAGGGCAGTTTCTTGTTAGGAAAATAGTTTAGCATTGCTTTACAGAATGAAGTTGAGTATCAGGGACACCGAAAGACAAATATAACCAAGCAAAGAAAGGCCTGATTCACAGTGACATCAGAGTTTAGCAGACTCCTACCGCAGGCGTGCACTGTGACTCAACCCTCACTGGATTGCGCCCTTAGCACAAAGAGTTTCACAAGCTTAATCAAAGCAGTATTTATTAACTCACTGTATGTTTCCTCTTTCACCAGGTCATCACATACTTTGCAGGTCGGATCTACGACCCCAACGAGAGTGAAGCTGGGCGGCTTTCCCTAGCGGGAGACTATCTGAAAGGCGACGCTTCACTCTTGATCAGCGACCTCTCGCTCACCGACTCCGGAGAATACATCTGCAAGGTCAAGAACGGCGGGAAGTACTACTGGAACACAGTCAAACTCATCGTGCTCCGTGAGTCTTTGGCCCCGCAGCTTGGCTTTAATTAACTCCTCTTGTAGGCCTGGGAAATGATAAAGACATGGCAGATGCTTATTTCACGGAGTAAGGGGTCCAAAAATAGCACCAGGATGTTGTCCCTGGGCGTAGTGTGCCAGTTGTGCCCTGATCTTGGCGTGAAATGACATTCAGTGACTGCATGACAGTAAGAATGACACATTATGCATGACAGCATTGGAAAAAGCAGTCATCACATGTAGAAATTTACAAGACACACTATAGTCGAACTTCCAAAACACATAAATCAGTCTTAGTTACTCATTCAACATGTATTATTATGAGTATGTGTTAAATAAATGCCTCCTCCTGCATAGAAACATTATATGTCTGTTTTCACCCCGTTGTTTCTTTCTATATTCCCTCATTCCATCTTAACCGCTTCGCCACAGCTGTATAAAGACATTTAAGAGCACCACAAATTTACGCATGCATTTGTACAAATGGTCCATGGCTTTCAAACGACACGTTCGATTCTGAGGGGCAAACATTAGCATTTGTCTTGTTCAACACAAAGATAATGGCTTGGCAGAGGATGCAAATGCAGCTTCCTCTGTGTGCCGTAAGTGATCCTGACAGAGTCGGGAGATGGAGGGGACCTGCATCCCACTCAGCAGCTGTAATTGCATCCCCCCACTGTGAGTGCCGGGGCAAAATTGTCCTGGCTCAGCAGATAGAGGCGGCAGGAGCAGATTCTGATGGCCGGGGTGGGCAGGAGCGGGGGGTCGAGGACCGAATGGTGAACGGGTTGTTTTACAGATTCATGTTATCTGGCATCACACTGTTTTTTTTAAGAGGTTCATGATGTGAGGAAAAATAGATCTAAATGGGGAGCAATGCAAAAAGGGTAAAAGTGCATGTGTGAGTGTACAGATCTGGTTTTACATATTGTTTCATTATAGTTTAGTTATAATTTAAACTATAAATTTCGTAATATTAGTCTCTGTGTTTTTAGTCTTTTAACTCAAAGTGTTTCATAATGTGATTTTTTTGCACTTATACAAAATGTGTTAACAATACATGCATTACTACCTGGTTATTTAATATAAGCCAATTCTATGTTAGATTTCCAGCTAAAATGCCTATATTGTGAAAAAAAAAATCTCTGGATTATCCAAATATATGCATTCCTACATGGTTGTTTAATATTTAAGCCAATTCTTTGTTGAATGTCCAGCTAACATACCTATATTATGATATAAAATTCACTGAATTATCCAAATAAATGCATTACTATGTGGATTTATAATATGTATGCCAATCCTTTGTTGAATTTTCAGCTAAAAAATTCACAGGATTATCCAAAAATATGCATTACCATGTGGATATTTAATATATAAGCCCATTCAGTTGTTGAATTTCCAGCTAAAATACCTATACACTGATACAAAATAACTCATACCATCATGTAGTATTTACCTTACCATATGTGTTTGTCTGTTTTGCAATGTAGTGAAGCCGTCCAAACCACGCTGTTGGATGGAGGGTCGTCTGCTGGAAGGAAGTGATGTCAGACTGAGCTGCAAGTCCACAGATGGTTCTGACCCGATCAGCTACAAATGGGAAAGAGTCTTAGACAAAGGAAAATACGCTGGCAAGCTGCCACCTCAGGCCCTCATAGGTGAGCTCTTAGAAGAGTATTTTAATATTTACATCTGTAAGTGAAATTTTAATAATGACAATTTTTACTAATAATTATGGGAGAAAATCCGTGTCATATTTAAATAATGTGATGTAGGTGAAGATGATATTTTGACTGTAACCTGTTGCCCACGTTTTTAAACGCTAAACCGACTTGCTCTGCTCCAATCACTTTAATACTGCTTTCTTATGAAGAAAAAAAAATGCAGCATTAAGTTTATCTTCCAAGCGTGGGGAGTAAATCATGTGGACATCTCCTCTCTGGAGGAGCAGAAAATAGATGAAGACACTACAGGGCCAATTTAACACCGCAAGCATTCTCAAATTAAATTTACATCAATTCCATCAGCACTTTTTACCCCACATGCTTCACTACCTCCTCAATTAGCCCCTCTTATGAAATCGGCTTGGAGATGTGACATATGTGTAATGTAATGTGCTCTCTACCCTTCATCAGGCTTTATGGAGAATTTTGCAGAACATGCTCTGTTCATTCAACTGTGCACTTCCAGTAGTTGTTTCACGTCAGAAATGAGGTTTCAATGAAATCAACACTAACCAAAAGAGGTTGTAGGTTCAGTACTTGAAGCTTGAAGTGTGACAGCGTGTTCTAATCAGGCCCATTGTGATGAACTTACAAGCAATAAATCTTGTCCATGTCCTAACTAGCCATAAAAAGCAAAATTTTGTAGAATGCTTGGTTTTTATTTATCATGTAACTCACAGTTTGATAATGGTGCTTGACATGACACAGTCACAACCAACTTCAGCATATTTGATTTTTAATATACAGCTGCACTGCTGTTCAAAAGTTTGGGGTTAGTAAGATTTTATTATTTTTATTTTTTTATTTAATTTGAAAGAAATTCATTATTAGAAATTCATATTAGGATTCATTAAATTGAATTGGATTGACACTTATAACATTACAAAAGATTTCTGTCAAATAAACGCTGAACTTTCTATTCATCAAAGAATCCTGGAAAAAAATGTATAATATTTAAACAATGTCTTCAGCATTGACAATAATAATAAATGTTTCTTAAGCAACAAATCAGTACATGATAATGATTTCTGAAGGATCATGTGACACTGAAGATTGGAGCAATGACTGCTGAATTCAGCTTTGTCATTATAGAAATAAATAACATTTTAAACATTAAAAAAAAAATTTTTTTAATTGTAATAATATTTAACAATATTACTGTTACTGTATCTTACTATATCAAATACATGTAGCCTTAGTGAGCAAAAGAGACTCTTCATTTTTTGTTTTGTTTTTTTACTTTTTAAAAGATTTTAAATTCTTACTGACCCCAAACATTTGAATGGTGGTAAAAGTGGAACAGAATTTTGCAAAATAAGATTTTTATGTGGACGGGGCTACCCAGCAACCAACAATTTGTGTTAGATTAATATGAAAGAAACAGGATTTATCGCTTGTCATTTTGTGTCTGTTTGGATGCAGTGCAAGACTGCAAACTATTAACTTATCAAATGACAAGTAACTTTGTGTTTTTTTTTATTTTTATCTAAAGATCTGAAGAACCCTGAGATTGTGACATTGAAAAACCTGACGAGGGAAAGCGCGGGGGTTTATAAATGCACCGCCAGCAATGATGTCGGAGAAGAAAACTGCACTTTAGAGGTCAAAGTTCACTGTAAGTACCTGTATTTATGGATGTGTTCAGAATGGCATACTAGTGTAGCATACTGTGAAGACTACCTGCTGTTTTCTAAAAATAGCGCACAGTATGAAGTGATAAATGCTTCAAACCATAGTATTACAAACCATATATACAAACCATATAGCATTGTTGACACATTACCTCATTGCACTGCACTTTTAATTTAGCATGTGCCATCCAGTTTTCCATTACCTTGGAAATAAAAATGCAAATAGATTTTTTTTAGCTAATTTGTCAAAAAATGTTACACATTTTCTACTGCTTTATTTGTCAAGCTGTAAATGGTAGGTCAAAAAGAGTGCATTGCTTAGCATTGTGGGAAACAATAGGTAATCTGAGTATCTCATGCATAGAAAATTTGCACACATGCAATGCATGACACATTATAATATGAGTAGTATTTTGTACTTAATCTGAACTTAGCCATTGTTTTTCACAGATGAAAAGCTTTATGCAAATCATAAATTCTTACTCCTAGTTTTTTTGTTTTCTTCTTGCTTCTGACACTTAATTTAATTACCATCAACACAAGTACATTGCCAACCCACAGTATACTTTGTGAAGATTGCAGTGAGATCCTGACCCGTTCTGCTATGCCGTGCGATCTTTCAGCACTATTTAACATCCAAATAAAGAGTTCATCCTTTTCTTTATCACAGTGTTCACTGAGTTAATTCCTTCCTCCAAACCTTTCTCAAACAGCTCTGCTGCATAATTAAATATCAGATGATGGAATTAGAAGAAATAATTAATTATGTGGCGGAAAGAGAAATGTATTCATGCAAAAAATGCCATATTATTAAAGGAAGGAACGTAGTGAGTGCGGTTGGTTGATTAATGCTGTGCAGTTTGCTGGAGTATTCTCATGGTGAGATACACTCCTTCAGGTATCTGCAATGCAGAGGGGGCTGCTTGCTTGTTACGGGCTGTTTGTTAGGCTATTCTGAGCATGGAAACTTTGTTTTATGTGTCTTTTCAAAGAATGGAAAGTGTTTTCTATAAATACAGTAGTGGATACTGAGTGTGTGAGTTTTTAAACAGTTTTACACACTTCTGAGCTCTCTCTCTCTCTCTCTCTGTGTGTGTGTGAATAGAATAGAATAGAATAGAATAGAATAGAATTTATACATTTCCTGAAGAAAATGTGAGTGGTTCTGGGTAGTTGCTTACTGGCCAAAGTCAAAAGAGTCTAACCTTAAGTTTCTATAGAATTTTGGTACCTAGAAATTGCTTGGGTCGTTCCATTTATGTCATCTTATGATTTTTTTTTTCTATTTTTTTTAAACACAATTGGTTATACACCAATGTTTAATTCTTCATTTTTTTAACCCTTAAGTAAAAGTATAAACATTGTATTCCATAGAGCTGTTTTATAGCTGAATCGATTTTTTTTCATATTTGATAAGTAAGACAGTATTGAACTAAACTGAATCAACACTGAACTGACTTGAGCTGAATAACGACACTATTATCTTCTGTAGAGCTGCTTTATAGCTGAACTGAGTTCAATTCATAACTAATGAACTTTGCAACATTCACACTGTTATTTAACTAAACTGAATCAACATTGAAATAAATTGAGCTGAATAATGACACTATTATCTTTTGTACAGCTGCTTTACAGCTGAAATTGTATTTGTTTCATAATTGAAGTATTTTGCAACGTCAATACTGTTATTTTCTTGTTTATTACTGCTTTGAAACAATCTGTGTTGTTTAAAGCGCTATATATAAATGTGACTTGACTTGACAATAATAACAGTGACGTTTACCTTAGCAAACACCATAACTTCTTATAAAACATGACCAGTTGTGATGTTCCTGCTTTTTTGCAGATGTCCGGGGAATGGGCGTGGTGGCTGGCGCTGTGGTGGGCGTGTCCTTCGGTGTTCTCCTCATCATCCTCATCATCTGGCTTGTTTTCCGTAAGAAAGAGAAGAAGAAATATGAGGAGGAGGAAGCACCCAATGAAATAAGGTAAAGAAAAAATAATAATAAACACTTTTTAAAATAGCATATACAACGTAAATGCAAATTACAGCCTGAGACCATTTATAATGCTTGTTAAAGCAGCAACTCTATTTCTCTTTGTTGACTTGCATTCATGTCTATGCTAATTTGCGGGTGTCAGGATGAATTATGCAGGTTTGGAGGATGAGTGAGCATTAACAATGCAGACGACAGCGAGATATACACACATACACTGCTCTCAGTTTAAAGAGGTACATAACAAGGCCTCAGTGTAGCAGAAGTCACTTTCCCTAAACTTGTTAGCCAGTAGCCCGAAGGGTTTAAAGATATTAATTTGAGTGTTTTTACATTTTTGTGTAATTATCAAAACATTTTGTAAAATGCAAAGCCCAAAACAAAAGTGCAAACTCTGAAGCTTTAGAGCTGTTTAGGGTGTCACGTGTTGGCATGTTAGTAGATTTAGCACAAACTTCTAGAAAATGCATTTAGATTGCATTAGAAATGCACTTCTAACTAGTTGCTGAATCCATATGGCAAAAATATATTTTCAGATATATTTTTAAATACATCTCAAAATATTCAAAAAGGTGGACCAAAAATATATTGTTAATCTTTTTTTTTTTGTAATTACATTACAAATAATTACTTAGCTACTGTGAGTTTTCTTTACTTAAATTTCCTCATATATTTCTTGCTCATTTTTTATATATTTTCAATTATATTGCTTAAAATATATTTTATCCATTAGTTTATATTTATATTTAATGTATATCTAACAGAATAGTCTACCCTAAAATGAAAATGCTCATCATTCACTCACTCTCTTGTTGTTCCAAACCTGTATGACTTTTTTTCTTGCTTCTATGGAACACATATTTTTGGTTTTTGGTAACCAAACAGTTTTGGTTCCCTTTGAATTTCATTGTATGGTCAAAAAAAATGGATTAAGTCAATAGGAACCTAAACTGGTTACCAACATTCTTCAAAATATTTTTTTAAGACATGAGGGTGAGTAAATGGTGACAGAATTTTAATTTTTGAGTGGACAGTCCCTGCAAGCTATTGATTTATTTAGCAAACTGTATATTTTGGCCATAAAAGGAATATATCTATATATGTATACTATATATGTATTTTTTGCTTTATGTGGAATTTTATTTCATGCCTTTGTGTTGATGAGTCACCTTGTAATTTATATGCTAACACAAATGCACATTGCATTCATAGCATTACTAGAAAAGGGTGTAATAACAGGAATTAGGGATGCACCGATACCACTTTTTCCAGTACTCGCCCGTAATGCAGAAACACTCAAGCAAGCAAAACACGCGCAACGTGTGCACGTATTTGTACTGATGCAGAATAGTACAGTATAGCGCATTTCTCACAGGCTGCTAGATTCACTTTCGCCAGAAAGTCGTGAATGCCTATGGTTGAAAATAAATGATATTTATAGTGAATGCCCTTATGAATGGTTTTATTTTTACGATTTAGTTTTAATCCAAATGATGTGTGTGCTAAGTGAGTGAACATCAAAGATCACACAACAGAAGTGCGCGCACGCTCTCTCTCTCTCGCTCTCTCCCTACCGTTAAGTAACT
This sequence comes from Sinocyclocheilus rhinocerous, assembly GCF_001515625.1. Taxonomy (NCBI): domain Eukaryota; kingdom Metazoa; phylum Chordata; class Actinopteri; order Cypriniformes; family Cyprinidae; genus Sinocyclocheilus; species Sinocyclocheilus rhinocerous. The sequence continues at coordinate 402,476 of NW_015665026.1, forward strand.
TGTGCATTGTTTTACTTACTTGTTTTTGACATATCCGACCGAACTACAAACTTTCCAGTGATGTCTGTGAGAAAGATATATTCACTCGACAAGCTCGCGCATCTGCGCCGCCGCGCGCTCAATCCACTCAGCGTGCATTTTTTATCAGCTCGCGCACTTCAGCTATACAGGCGTTAATACTGAATGTTTAACATTATATTTATTGCATACATATACTTCGTAGTAGACATCTTTAACTCCTTTCTGCTGTCTGTTGTTGGTGTTTCTTTGTTTGATTATGGCACTTATCACATGCTGTATGGTATCAGCGTTTGGTATCGGGGCATTTTAACGAGTACGAGTACGAGTACAGGAGACCAGTATCGGGCCCGATACCGATACCAGTATCGGTATCGTGCATCCCTAACAGGAATTATGTAGTTTCAAGTCAACTACTGTCCTGGAGGGTGAACAATTAAAGTCAATGCGTCACTTCAAGTGCCATTAGAAGTCCCGGTTGCTATAGAAACAGTCAGCGTTCTGAGACATGCGCATGCGCATTGGCTGGTCTAGCCTGAAAAACAAGCTTTTTTAACGCTATTTGAGCAAAAGAAACAACGTTTATGAGATCGTTGTTGTCAGATTTCATTGGTGATTTCAAATATGAAATTTAATCGTAAGCTTGGCGATGTTTGCCCATTCAAAGAAATAGGAGCTGCACTTGCATGCCGAGAGACATTTCAAAGAGGACCGCCGAAAATGACTTGCCTTAAAGGGATTTTTGTACAGTATATAAAAGACTGCATGCTTGCAATGCACTGGCCAAGCCAGATAAAGAATTTCAGAGTCTCTGTCTTTATGTTTTAGGGAAGATGCAGAGGCTCCCAAAGCCAAACTGGTGAAGCCGAACTCTCTCTCCTCCTCCCGATCTGGTAGTTCTCGCTCTGGGGCTTCCTCCACACAGTCTATGGTGCACAACAGTGCCCCCCGTGGGCCCAGGCCTCGGCTGCCTGTCGTGGCTGCCCTTAAAGAAAGTGGGCAGCCCGAAAACTTCCCTCCGGTACCACCACCATACAACCATGTGGTCCCCAAACCTCCAGAGCCTGGCAGTAGCCCCAAACCCAACCCGGGGAACCTGGCGAGGATGGGTGCCACACCGGTGATGATCCCCGCCCAAACCAAGGCATTCCAGACTGTGTAAGAATAATACACACACAAACACACAAACAGATAAATACACACACTGCAGCAAGCATCAAATCCCACATCTGGTATCAGGAACATTCCCAAAAGATTTCCCACTCGCTGCAGAAAACCCAGGTGGTCAGGCCTTTTGATTCAACAGATTCGACTGGGTTGGAAAATAAATGCTTTTGTTGTTTTTAATGTGCACACTGAAGTGGAAGAAGACCCCTTGTGGAATGTAAACGGTAAAGACAGAGGAAAAAATTGGGGTTTGGATGTGGAGGGCTGTGCCTTGTGTTGTTATGATGGTTTGACCAAACAAAAGAGGCAGATATGAACAGAGATACAACTCTGCCTTTACCCAGACAGACAGCCTGTCTACCTGACCACACACTTCCTGTCGTCGCTGGGTTTGAACTGACAGCTACAGAACTGGAGGAGAAACTCACAAAAGCGGACTCTTTCCGGCACCTGCTCGTCCGCCCCTATGAGGATTCACATCTGCCACTCATTTCCTCAGCCAATCGGCATTCGCCAGGCAGCCCAGTGTGCATCACACCTAAACAGCCAATGGCAGGTCACCTGCTGGGCACAGACGCTGCGATTGGCCCAGAATGAGGAGAAATCAACACACTACGACATAAACAGGGACAGTAAATTTGTTTGTTCTTCATTAGAGCTATAAATATTCCATATGAATAGACATATTCCATATTTAAGAGGTATTTATAGGAATTCCATATATTTCAGTTCAAGTATCTAACAGCATTCGTAATGTGTGTGCACATTCCCTTTAAATCATTCATTCACATTCTTCAGGATAATGCAAACCGTATCTTCAGTAATGAGGTTGATTGTCTCAGTGGGGAAATGGTTTGGCTCCGCTTTGGTTCTTGGTATTTGCAATTGAAATCATATGTCTGGTTGGTGCATCCCATTGGATGCAAGTATGATGAGGTTGGGTCAGGCTTATTCTGTGCTGGTTTATATGAATCTAAAGTGTCTACATGATTATGATGAAACCAAACAAGCAGGCCCACACACAATCTGCATGCATGGAAAGCTCCAGTTTTCCGCAGAATTCGAACGGCTGTCGTTAACAAAGCTATGCATTAGTGGTTCTCAACCTTTTTGATTCGAAGTCTTAAGACTAAGTCTTATTTTAACACAATTAATCAAAGGCCCTCTATATTGCAATGTTTCTTTTAGTATTCCCAGCTAACAAGGAATGTTCTCAGAACTTTGGCATACGTTCTGGCAAGGCCTTTAATAATGTTTCCAAAAAATTCACACAAAAATGTTTTTAGTCGGACGTTCAAAAAAAAAAAAAACCTGGATGTTCTGAATGTTCAGAAATAATGTTTTCATAATGGGAACGTTAACAAAACATTTTTTTGTTAGCTGGGTTTCTGCTGAAATCATGACAATGCTGCTTGTTTTGAAACTTTTTATTGGCATAAACCAGGAATGTTGATAATGTACCACAATTTGCGATTCCTGAAGATACAAGATTCTAATATGTTCTTAAATAAAAACAATAGTTATTTAGAAAGAATTTTTTTTTTCCTTTTCTGATTTTTTTGTATGTTTTTTACATAAATGATTTTAAGTCATCCTGTGCCCACTTTGCAAGTTTCCTAAGGACACTGCTCTTCATAACCCTTAATTTTTGTGTTTGTTTATTAAATATTAAGGTTAATTTGCTAATGCTTTCAGCTACCAATAAGAATGTAGTACTTTTTGCTCAGTTTAAGATGTTGTATATATCTTTTTTTTTTTTTTTTAAATCAACTGAGAAAATGTGAAAAAAAAAGTCTGCACATTTTGTCTGGGCCTGCGAATGAGCTTTGAATGTGTTCGATATTGTATAGCTGACTATTTTGTGCTTTTTTCTTCATTTCAACAATTAAGTTTTAAGATACTTTTTTTTTTTTTGCTGTTTTAGCAAAAACACATTATTGTAACTGCAGTAGGTTAGAAGCTTTAAATTCTTGAGTGCAGATTTTTATATACATTAATCTTTTTTGTATACTAGTTGTATTCGGGTTACTTTAATGCCATTGCAAATATATTTTCTGTATTTTTCAGTTGTTTTCCCCTCTTAGATTTCAATGTATGATGAATTCTAATGCTCAGCGAGGCATTCACACCCAGACCCAGCTGGAAAAATTTGCTTTTTGAGTCCACATTAGTAAACAGTAGGGGACCATAACATGGATTCCTCCCCTCAAAGAGAAAGTCTTGTTATTTAGGTCTTCAGAAATGAATTAGATGGACAAACAAGATGTCTGAAAATATTCAAAGTGACAGGTCACCCTTAAGGACAGAACAATGTCTTCTTGCCAGATAACCAGGGAATAAGCATCTCTGCATGGAACAAGACTTAATGTCAATGTTGGAAGAGGTAAAGCAACCAAAGGCTGACCTTATTTATCTAAATTCAATCCTTCACAACTCTTAAGGCCAATGCAAAAGAACACACAATGTGCACCCAGTTCCATTGATTTAGCTTCAACCCACAGCCCGGTCGATTCCCCAGCTTTGAAGTCTCTTTCCACGCGCAGGGAAAGTGAGGAAATGAAGTAATATTAGTCCAAGTACTTCCTCGCAACCTGCTGTTTCTGTACGCCTGAGTCTGGTGTTGATATGTGCTGAGACGCATGGTTCAGTTGAGTTTGTGTTCAGTCAGTAACAGCTGAACAGTTTGAATGCTGAGCTCTAATGTTAAACACCCTGCATACAATTGCTTGAGAGAATGTGCATCTAAACACTATTGGCAATGGACCTGCATGACACCGATAGCTAGAGAAAGATTAATATTTTGGCTCAGTGCTAATATCAGTATTAGTGGTTAAAATGTTACTAATGTAAATACTTTTTGTATTTATATGTCGCCTTTCATTATACCGAATAAACATGGAATGAACTCATTCTTGTTGAGGATTTGCACTTACTACAGTTGTGCTCTCTATACAGTAATTTTGTTTGGTCAGTCTGGTGTTTTGACTGCATGAGTAAGGAAACCATGAGCCATTTCCCTCTGTCGCTCTGATTTAAAAAAAAACATTACTGGCTATTGTTTGATGACAAATGACGAAAGACATTGTACATATTTCCTTTCTTCATTACAAATGTATATTTGTACAGTATCTTAATGATTTTCTTTTGGTTTGTAATAAAACATTCAGTGGCAAGCCAATGAAAATGGTGTCATTTTCATTTCAGGGGTTTCCATTCTCAGAAGTAGTTAAGCTGCCTTTTGTCTTTGTGGATGGATCAAAATCCAAACACAAACAAATTTAAAAAATACTAATACCTAAATTTAAAGATACCCTTGAAATGTTATTTAGGTATTTATGGTCTGGAAAAACATATATTTTCTGTGGCAACCATTCAAGTGTTCCTGCTCAAAGTTGAGAGTTGAGTTAGTTCGGATCAAGTTTCCGGAGTGTCTTATGGGCAAAAAAAAAATAGGAGAAAAAGAAGTAAATAAGTTAATTATTCATTCATTAATCCCTCCATTGTGGTGTAATTGTTCTCTCAGTCTCATTGTGATTCAGGCATGTTTCATCAGTATGCAGTCTGACAAATCATTAACAAAGAGCCTGTGAGCACCTCACGCTGCAGTTAGGCAAAGACTGACCCAAATCTCCTATACAAAAATATAATCCATTATTTTTTAATCGATCACAGCCGTTGTTCTGAAATATCTCAAATCCGTTTTCCGCCTTCCTCATGCAACAATAAGATGATCTCGTAAAGAGTTTTAGGATGCTTGATTACAGTTTTAGTGAAATTCTGCCCTCTACTGGCCACAGTGTGCATTTAACTGCAGTTAAATAAAAATTAACAGTATAAAATAGGGGGAATAAATAAAACAAGCATGTGGGAAGCAAAGACCATTTATATCTAGTGTAACAGTCTATATATAGCCCTTTTGTGTGTTTTTGTAGAGCACGTTTGTAGTTTGTGGCTCTTAGTCCGTTGTTGAAGCAGTCTAGTGCAGTAGGCCTACTATTAACAAATTCAACCTATAGAAGGCTAAAATTTTCAGTTACACTCTTATGGGAAAATGGCTCAAAATATCACGACTCATCCTGAAATACACATATTTTTGTCCACTCATATACTCTTTAAAATGTCCCTCCCCCAAATACCACCGGCCTATATGGTTTTAGGGCAAGTACCTAATTGAGCACGTTTGTCAAAGACGTTTAGACGCAGCTAAACCTTGCTAAGCTACCTAACAGTCATTATTTTTTGTGTTTAATAATTCCCTGTGGATTCTTGGTGGACAAAGTTAGAAGTTCCACTCTTTTTGAACAGCTAACGTTAGTTCAAAAGATTCTTTCAAACAACCGATTATTACATGAACACGTGATTGCATGAACTAAATAAACCATTTTTAAGTTAAATTTAATTTAATTGATTATTATACTCTAATTCCATGTGTATATTTGTTGTAGCCACGATTCATTATATCATTTCAGAACAATGATCAAATTAATTTACACATTTTCATTTCTTGACTGGAAAAGAACACAAGTTCAGAGCTCAAAACGTTTGTTTTAATAATAATAAAAATATTCTATTTACAAAAGCCAGCTCATATGCCTCATATATCAGCTCACTCAACAGTTCTCGGATCATTACCAATCAAACATTTGCGAAAGAGACGCTCGGTTTATCGATAGGTTTTTCGGTTCAAAGACGAATTCTTCAATGAATCCTTCAGAACGGTTTTGTGAACCGGTTGAACTGAATCATCTAAAAGATCCGAATCACAAGAACAATTCGCTCACGAATCGGACAACGCTTTAAAGCGCTGAGACTTATGGGACAAAATGTTGAGAGTATGGTATTATCGTCGTGCTCGTATTGCACAGAACTCTTTCATTAAGACGCGCCGATCTAGACTAACGTTATATAATTCATGATGATTTCGTACGATTTGAAGTGTCACTTAAAATCACAAATCATTCGAATCAGGTCGCCAGTTTCCCAACCCCTGCAGTCCAGCCCATGTCCAGATCAGCAAACAGCACCTCCCGCCCTCATTTCGTCCTGAGGCGAACTTTCCATCTCACTGGAGCTTAGATGCACTTTACACGACGAGCAGTCGAGGTAAATGGCTTGTACCGTTGGCGGTCAGATCATACCGCAGTTAAACGTGGAGGAGGCGACGGAGGACAGCAGCCCGTCCCGGAGCATCTCCAGCCGGCGGAGCAAAACCTCATTCTCCCCGTTCAGCTCGAGGAAACATCAGAGGTAAGAGTCAGACACACTGTCTCGAATTCAGTGCGACGTTCCAGATGTTCAATATCTAACGAGTTTTGTCGCATTAAGGCTTATTTTGGTGATATAGGAACTATTAACAGCTGAGGTGAAGTTGGCTCAGCTCACGTCAGTCATTTTGACTAGTGTCAATCATGTTGACGTCTGGTCGTGTATCTACTAATTACATTAAACTAAGTTCAGTGGCTTTTGCATAAACCATCAAACAAGCCATCCATTTCACACATCCTCCATTTATTTCCCTTTAAGAATCACATTTAATTTCTGAACCCTCAAAAAAGAGAAAAATAGAAGATAAGTCTGATGAGTAGGCCTAAAGCTTCTAAATGGATTTTTCAGTCATCTTTGAAGTCATTTCAATCTCTGCAGAACGTCCAAACATTCTGTGCTTGCAGAAGGAATCTGCTGAAATTAGTTTGCGAGCAATTACAGCAAATGCTCAAGAGGACTTCCAAAACCTAGTTAGCGGACTATTTAATTAAATGCCTTTAGTAGATCTGTAAATAAACATGTGCTAAACACATATTTTCCAGCTTAGTTTGGGGTCGGCAATGATGACCTCTCAGCACGGTGACTGTCCATGAAACCGATTTGGAGGTTTCAGCAGAAGGGGAACATGTGAAACTAGATGTTGGTCTCCATTCCAAGCACAGAGGCAGCATGTAGGGATTGATTAACCAGTGAGCCGGTGTATTTAGAGGACACTGCAGAGGGAACGAGAGCTGCAGTGTTTTCAAAGGCAGATGTAGATATCAGATTTGTCTGAAATAAGTCCATCTGACCTTCACTTCACTTTGAGTTTTTAATATGTATTAATATAATAGTTTAATACAGCTTTAAATTTTGTTTTCCCCCCATTATTGTTTTCTGAGCAAAAAATTATGACTATTGTACATTTTTACCATGATTTACAGAAGATACCCACTAAAATGTCATTAATTTTATTTTTACATGTTTACCAATCTTTGCCAATATCCTTCAAACCATTAACCCGTTTGTCAGCAAGAAGTTTTTAATCATTTACAATATAATAACATGTTTTATGATAACTTTTTCTTTTATTTATTTTGAAAATGACAAGTCAGAAAAAGTATGTTGTTTCATTTTTACATAAATATATTTGTTGTACTGAATGATGATGGAACATTATTTAACCTATATTTTAACATTTAATTTTCACAAAAGTTATTTGAAACACACTTTTTACTAGCATCTAATGTGCATATTTGAACATACAGTATTTGTTTATATTATTTTCTATTTTTATATTATTTAAACATTAATGAACATATATTGTGATGATTATTACTTTGACAATTTCACATCGTATGAAAGTAGTTTTGATATATCAAGATTTCCTTTAAATACGTACTTCCAAATAATGGTGCATCAATTATTTTACTCACTGTTTATTTCAAAGATTAATAACTTGCACATGCTTTGTGACAAATCCATTGCAAAAGGGTCTTTTTTTTCAGGGGTCTTTTAGCTTTGTTGTACTCTATACTGTATGTTTAAGGTTTGTGCTGGTTTTCACTATATCCTGACAGCGGTTGGATTCGTTATCAGAGCATGTAGAGTGGAAGTCAGATGGCTTGGTAACACATTTTTGTCTTTGTACTATAATATCTTGGCATACAAATCTTGTACACACTGCTGGCTCTCTACCACTGCGGTGAAAGAGGCAGCAGGAGTAGCAGACATCAACTCTTTTATTAGCTTGATTACCCACTTTATATACCGAACAAAACCACACAGTATACCAAATAATTGAAGTCATCATCGGTCAGACGTTGCTAAATGATTAATTTACTGGGATATACGTACTGTAGCCTGTAGCTTTACCCAGCTCATTTGTTCTTGTAACCTTCTCATTCAGATTGCCAGGAACTCAAGGACAGCATGCTTAATGCGTGACGTTATATCTGCTGCTGTAGAAGACGTTTCCTTGGCTTCTCTCCAGAGAATCCCAAGGCTGATGCACCATGACAAGGCTAATCTAAAGGATGGAACTTGACTTGTACAGATACATTTCAGGAACTTGATCCATGCACCTTGGTCTTGATCTGGGAGCATGTTGATATAGTATGAGCTGTGTATGTTGTGTTACTTATGGAAGTGATGTTTCCCGCTGAGAATAAAAAGGTATTTGCAACTTTTTCTCATAACTTTTGTGCTGTGCTGAAAGTCTTTTACCTAGTTTGGTGTTCCTGGTCAAAAAGCCTTTTTTGCATCCCCCAAAAGTAAATTTGGAAGTTGTTATACGCTGTGTGAGCAAATTCGGCAGGTTTTAGTCCAATGCGATAACATTTAACTAGTATTTTCGGGAAAAAGAAAATCCGGTTCAAAATGACTGCTGCACAACATGAGGGGTAATCTCCCTATCTTTAATTGTGAAATTATTATTCATAATTGCAGCTTTATGTCTCACAATTGGAATATAACACATTGTGCCATGTGTTTCTTATTTTAAGCTATCTCACACAATTACATTTTTTGGAGGCTTTCATAATTACTTTTTTATGTGATTAGACTTGTGTTTTTTGTTCTCTCTTGACTTTAGCCATTAAGTAACCATCTAGCAACCACCCAGAGTACCATAGCACCCTTTCCTCTTTGCAGAAACTGCTCCGCAAAATCTATTTACAGTGTAGTTTGTGTATTTTAATACATTATGATCAAACATTAATAAGATGCCACACATACAGTGAAATCAAATCGTTAGGATCGTTATTTGCTCAGGCCCATTCTGGCTCACTTTACCCATAGTGCAGTGCAGCCCATTACAGTTTTATGCACATTATTGATTGTTAGTCCATAGACGACATATTCTGGTTGTGGTTTGGAACAATATCATATTTTGCTGATTTTGCATTAGATAGTAAAGAAATAATAAGTCTCTCTGCAATCTATAAGTCCTTTTTCATAGAAACATAAGACAAGAACATGAAAAGAGTTGTGCTGCTTTTTCTGGAACTCTGTACCTCTGTGTGTTTGTCATAATTTAGTGGCTTGATTTAGGACTGACTGATCTCTTTCAAGGCAAAAATGATGAATATGAAGTGAAGGCACTGTTTTGCAAGTCATGCCGGTTGTTCTTAAGAGCTGCTCAGACTCACAGAAATGTGTCCTTGTTGAATTTTTGTGAGTCAGATTCAGCAGAGAGCCTTGAGAAACCCACCCTCTCCCAGGGACCTTCAGCATTCCAGATAACACACAGATAATAACAGAGAAATCAGCACCATGGACAGCAGTCATGAATGCTTCACTGATTAACTAATAGCACTTGGTTATGATTATTTGATTAGTGACCTAGAAATGGAAATACCTTATTTAGGGATTTAGGGATTTTTAATTATTATTATTTAGTGATTTTTAGTTGTTCATGCTCATTTGGCCTATTTTAACATCTAGAGTAGTCATTACCTCACCTGAAATAAATTTTTTAAAACACTAAAAATTCACTAGCAGCATGAATGGACATTTATTTTGAGATTTGCTAAAGATTACAAATTATTAATGTTTTTAAATATTAACTTTAGGTGAGGTAATATAAATATTTTACACACACACACACACACACACATACATATATTGATATATAGTTTTGATATTTTGAAAAATTCTGTCATGATGTATAATGAATAAAGGATAGAGAGAGAGAGAGAGAGAGAGAGATAATTTTTAGTGTCTTTTAATTTTATTTTAAGACCCCATTTTTGGACCCCACTGTATTTATGTTTTTATTTTTTGGTGTCTGTCAAAATGCATGCATTTGGGATTTAGTGTGAAGTGCATGTAGGCCTGCAGAAAATCTAAAACTTTGTGCAAAATGAGGAAATTCAGTCTGTTGATTAGCTGATTTACAGTATATAAAAATATTTACAGAAGATTTCATTACAGGACACCAGAGGGCAGCACTTAAACAGTTCATAACTTAATCTCATCTTGATTGACTGTTATATCAAGACCTTTAGAGGTATGTTACTATACAAGAATTAAATTTATACCGTAATAACACTGAACTTTTAATTTGCTGGATGATTACGTTCATCTAAGTGTAAAGAGAAATAAAAGGAGGGCCAGAGACAGGAAATACTGTGTTTTTGCATGCATGTGGCATTTTCATCATGGTGAATCAGGCCGGTGACTCAGAAAGAGCTAAACTGATTTAGGTCATTGTAAAAAAAAAAAATCATGTTGCATGAATAATACGGAGTGGGTGTATGCCACATCAAATAAATAAATAGATGAGTGGATTTTTTAGGCAGAGCCTTTCTTCTGTCCATAAGATGGTGTTACTCATGCTGTTGCGTAAGTTCCCATACATCCATCCAGTGTTATGTGAATGCAGAAGGACGACCCACACATTATCATCTGAATGGTCTCTGGTGTTTGAGGTAGTAATGCTTTTGTCCTCTTGCACAGCACAATTTTTTTTTAATATGTGCATAATGCATCATTTTAAGAGAGCAGCAAAATTATGAGTTGGCTGCATACTTGTGATTGAGCTCGAACTTGCAGACAAAAGTGGGATTTTTTTAGTGACAGATGTCAATCTGATGTGTTACGCAAATGCACAACAACGTGACGCAGAAGCTATCAATGGGTGTAAAGCTCAGGCGAGTGCGAACGCTTGCTAGCAGCCCACAGTACAGTGACTGTACGACCTCTATCGATTTAACCGCTGTCATTGTGAACGGCCCTCGAGGCTGAGACTAGCGCAGAGATGCATTGATGTTTCCTCTGAATCCACTTCTGATGGTTTTTAAAAAATATATAAAACAATGTAATGTTTTTAATCATTGCTCTCAGAGTTCTAGCTGATCTTTTTTTTAGCCTCACTGATGGTGTCATCTCTAAGCTGGGCTGAAAGTGGTCACACTGTTATGTGTCATTTTCCCTTTTTCAGTTCATGAATGTGCCACGGGCCCCAAAGGCAAACACTATTTCACACATTAAGCTTAACGCCGGCGGTGGCTTACTATGAATTTCACATTTCAATTTCACAGCATTTTAAGGTGGCGGAAGCTTTAGACACATCAGCCCATGAGGAATACTGTATGATTATGCTGTCTGATCCAATCCCATTTAAGACGTCGAGTGTGTTCCTGTAGCTGCTCGGAGCTGGAAAACTTTTACTGTAGCTTTCCTCTGGACCAGGGAACCATAGAGGTACCACAATAATTACACTACTGTTTAAAAGTTTGGGGTCAATACGCTTTTTTTTTAAAGAAATTAATACTTTTATTTAGACAGGAATTGATCAAATGTGACAGTAAACAATGTTTATAATGTTACAAAAGATTTCTATTTCAAATAAATGCTGTTCTTTAGACATTTCTATTGATTAAAAATGTATCACGATTTTTACAAATAATTTTTTTATATATATAAAAAGAAAAATAATATGAGAAATAATAAGAAATTAGTTCTGTCAATTGATTTAAAAAAAATCGAATTAATCACACATTTTTCTGTAACTGATGGCTATTAATCGCATATTAATATAGTAGATTTATATTCTCTTATAAATGTATATTCTCTTTTAAGTTCTTTTTTTGCGTCTTATCATGCTCAATATTGTGTTCATATCGGTAACGGTAGCCAAAGGGATGCCATGAAAAAATTTGATGCTGCATTAATTATTTTTAACTCGTTAAACTGAAAAACATTATTCATATAATATACATTTTAAAAATAATAAATACAAATAAGGAATAAATTACATTTTAAAATACAGTATATTAAAATAGACAAGTTCTTTTAATTTGTAATAATATTTCACAATATTACTGTTTTAACTGTATTTTTGATCAAATAAATGTTACTTTAATGAGCAGAAGAGATGTCTTTCAGAAACATTTACCTACCACTAACTTTTGAATGACAGTGTGTTTATTTCTCTCTTTTTTTTTAGAATTATGATTTACAGTATATGTCCTTTTTAACACTTTAACACATTAGTGCTTCACACATGTAATTTTAGTTTTTAGGATTGTTGGTGCTGTTATGAACCTCGAATTGTGGCACCAAAGGCATTTTTTTGTGAAACAGTGCAGTGCTTGAATGTTATGAGAAGTTGTTTGGCAACAGATAGCCAATCACAAACAATAAAGCACTTGCCTCATTAGATATTCATGACCTTTAGACAGTTACAGAAACTTTCTTGCACTTTTTCATTTGAGAGAAACTGATTGAGACCACATTGGTCCTTCACTCTGGTTTTATGTTTATTGGGCCGCTGTGTGGGGGATTTTGGACATGTAGGTAAAAGCCACCAGGCACAGGATGAGACAAACCTGTTATTTTCTCTTGATCAGAGAGACAAAGAGAGAAATAAATAGAGCGAGATCCACCCTCAGTGAAGCTCCTAAACACTGTGATTTTTAATGGGCTGCTTTTCTTTTGTGCATAATACATGCTACTTTAATTACCTGCCAACAGTAGGTTTTTTGGCAGAAGTGAAGGCAGAGGCAGGTTTGTCCGCCCTCTGAGCTGCAAAAGGAACGTTGTGTGGGCTTCTGTTTATCATAATATGCTAATGGTGGAAATAAGGTCGAACCGTAGAGCCCAAAGTCAGTTACACTTCCTTTATTTGCACAATGGAAATATCAACTAGCTTCAGCAGCATCTAAAGAGAAACTCTTGGTTGGAGGCAAAAATAAACCTAATCCTTCACTGAGCAGTTTCTACAGTAAATGCGACTCCTGTGACTGTGACACTAGTTTTAAGTTCACTGGGGGATCCTGGCCTTCAGAGTCAACCTGTGAACATCAGAGCATCTTCTTTATATCAGGACATGTTTCTTTTGATAGAGAAATGCTCTTAAATAAAGCAATGGAGGATGTCAGAAGGAAAATCCTCTCTAGTATGAGTTTTGAGTTCAAACTTTGCTCCAGCATCTTTGAGTTTACCTTCAACCCAGAAGTGGCAGCTCTGCACAAAATCTGTAACGCACAACAATGACAGACTGCTATTTTTAGCACGCTCACAATCCCGTCTTGGTGGTCCTCAATATAAAGTCAAGCTCACTGTAAACCTCTAACTCACCATCTGTAGCTGTAGGAGAAGCTGTAATATATTGTGCCTTGAATAGGGATTCATTGTAGCCTAAAATGAAAGCTATCTATCTGTCTGTCTGTCCGTCCATCAGTCAGTCATTTTTGGAGCTTGATGGTGCTTGTCCACAACCAGTGCACTAAATGGAAAAGTATGCAGAACAATCTACTAGACATCTCCTTTTGTATTCCATGGAAGAAAGCAAGTCATCAACAAAAGGGTGCGTAAATGATGGGTGAACTAAAGCTTAAAAGGGCTTGCTGCATGTTTGAGATCCTCTTTGGATCTTTGCAGTCCCTTTGGGAGCTGTGAGGTTTTCAAGGAATTTCTCAGAGATGCTCACGTCTTTATTTTTCACCACTCATGTTGTGTGATCTGCATCCTGATGTTAGTATGCTTCAGACTATGTGAGTTCTGTGTGTGTGTGTGTGTGTGTGTGTGTGTGTGCACATGTCTCTGCTCAATACATTTTTAAAGGGCTTGACTGAATATGTCAAAACGAATCCCAAGATACTTGAAACTCTTTTAAATGATGCCAACTTATTTTTGTCTCACCCTGAAGAATCAGTCTACCCACATCACAGAAATGAACCAATTCCAACCAAACCAGTGAGGACGATTTAGAGCTGTGTGGAGACTTTTGGATTCGGTTTGGGACTCTGGAATCAATGCCTCTGTTAGGTGAATTCATCTCCACACTGCCTCTAATGGAGCTTTTAATATTCAGGTTCTGAAGAGCCTGTGTGATTTATGAGAGATTTCTGTCTTTGATGGTTTAGATCTTGACGCTCTCTTGAAAAACAGCAGACTGCAAACATCATAAACCGTATAAAAAAAAAATCGAACACACCTAAAATTGCACTCAGTTTATTATTATTTTAAATAAATGTATTCCAGAATTAAAAATAATTAAAATGTCAAAGTTCAAGTGTTACACATAAGGAAATAATTATTACATAAATGTGTTTAAAATCAGCAGAGGTCAGTATAAATCCGAGATGACACCACATCAGACAGCAAAAAAAACAAAAACACAACACACAAAGAAATTATTGAGTAAATTATTGAGCAAAACATGCTAACTGTTCTGTCTTTGGCTGCACAGACGAGCACAGAACACTATTTAGTCCCAGCCTCAGAGGAGACAAGAGAGCAGTGGATTTATTGATTTATTTACTGTATATTTCTGCTGCCACACAGATCTAAAATAAACATGCGATTTATTTCCCAGCTGTTTACCTTCACAAAAGGGGCATAATATGTCTCCTTTAATTAAATTTTTAGTAATTTTATTAACTTATTTTTATTTATTGGCAAATTGTAACGCATAAAACTCACAGGTTTATTCTTAAACAAGAAAAAAATAAAACATTAGAAATTAGAATTGAAATTTTAAAATAAATTGCAATTACTAAAAACAAGTTGGTGTGTGTGTGTGTGTGTGTGTGTGTGTGTTCTAGATGTCTGTGAACTTCCTGAATGGCAGCTGTGCAGCCATAAAAAATGAGATGGAGCCCAGCAGATTTAAGTGTATTTATAAGAGAAGTAACAGAAGGAGAGCAGAACACCTGGAGATGGAGAGCGAGAGGGAGAGATTGCTGCGCTGACTGGGCAGCAGCATGACGTGTGCTCAGTGACTCGTGAATAAGTGCTGCACCGTTTCTTTCCGTGTGGGCTTAATGCAGTTCGACTGCGACCTCTCAGTTGTGCGGAGAGAAAAGGCTGTTGTTTCATTCGGTTGGGGTCAGGTAACAGTAAAGCCTTTTTATCCAAATGTTGTGCATGTCCGTCCAGGTTACTGAATGCATGTAAATGAGTCTTACAGGGTTTGGTGTTGACATGCATGTCGCTGTGGGACTCCAGTTCACTTTCACTTTTGTGTGTATTCCTCCACTGCTTTGGAGTGCAATCAGTCTATAACACTTAAAAATCTTTAATGAAGTGCATGTTTTAACCGTCCTCTGCTGGCTTAGGAATGGAACATGTTTACCATTTAGTTCAACTGCTTGAAGATGAAAAGGATATTGTCCTCTCTTTTTTTTTTTTTTTTTTGAATTTGTCCAATGCCCTGCAAAGTCTTATCCATAAAAAGCATCATATTTCTGATGGCCTTTATTGTTTCACTCGTTACCTCTCTCTCCGTCTCTCTTCAGCCTTTTGAGACTCTGCTTTATTCAGCATCATGCTGGGCAAACACAGTTCAAACCCTCTGGCAGCTACTTCTTCCATATTCATGAGATCACATGTTTATGTCCCTGAAATGTCCCTAATGTCTGTGGCCTCCCGCTGAGGTCATTGTGTCCACGTCTCGCGGTCTGAGGCTGCTCAGCTGTCAAAGACAGGGACGGTGCTGCGTCCATGCAGATGAGTTGACCTGAGATAGATATCACTGCACCTCTGACATCGCTTATCATTTTGATAATGCCTTTTTTAACATTGTTATTGAAGACCAAATTAGTGTGTGTTTTATCTGTTTGTTTACTCAAAGGATGTTTTCTGTGGTGGAAGTCTGGGGATGTGACATTAAATATACAGAAATGTTTTTGTCCAAGTAATGTCAAAATGTATTTATACAGTGCTTTTTACAGTATATATATTCAAATCATCTTAACAAACAATGGTGACATTAATGTTTATAATATCTTAATATCTTCATGCCTTAGCAGATTAGAGCCGGCCGATAATATAGTTAACATTTCACAAAGATACAAGCACTTTTTTAATGATAAATAAATGCACTTACATTATCATTATAATTTATAATTTCAGGTTATTTGAGCTGTAAACTTGTCTAAATGATTCTGTAATTGGTGACACTACTGTTCTAGGCATATGAATGTCCTGTTATGCATTTGACATGATTTGTGTTTGCATAAGGTTACTGTACGTTAAACACTTTTATGGTATCCTTGTGCAAATTGTGCAAAAACCAGCTTTTCCAGATTTAATAGTTATGACAGAAGTTACATGGATATAAGTTTGTAGACAACATTGGTAAGCAATTTTAGCACACTAACCTCAAGTTAACACATACAGTCTTGTGACTTTTCGGCTATTAGTTCCTAAATGGTGTGTATTTTAATATGTGTTTTATTTTGGCCTTTCCCCATAGACTTTCTGTACAGACTCTTTTTGTAAGAGGCTATTCAGAAGACCTTAGCTTGTATTGAACCTAGGGATATGCCGGTATCAAATTTTCACGTTGCGATTAATTGCTAATGCTTTCATCACGGTATGCGGTATTATCACGATATTGAAATTTAGTTTTAAAAAAGTGCTGTCATAATACAGTATAACAGGTTTAATAACTTTTTTCTTATAACAAAAATAACTGACATTTAAATGCAATAAAGCAATATATAAAAATGTATAAAGTTAAAGGTTTTACACAGATTCAAGTGCAAAAGAACATAAAGACCACTTTACAATAAGACCTCATTAGTTAACCTTAGTTAATGCATTAACATTCACAATGAGCAATAGCTACATTTGCTACAGAAGTTATTAATCTTTGTTTAAAAAATACAAGTCTTAGTTCATGTTAGCTCATTAAATAACACAGTTGCAACTTTCGATTTTAACAACATGTTATTAAATATGAACCCTAGACATTTATTTAAATGACTAGGGTTCAATTTATTTATTTAAATGTATTTATTTAAAGACAATTATTTTTATGTAAGAAATTACATAAAAAATAAAATTCTGTCAACATTTCCTCACCATTACGTTGTTTCATACCTGTATGAACGCAGTGAGCCTGGTCTTTTCAAATGTGATTCAGAATTGACAAACGTATTCAGTAAGTGCTGTCAGTCAAATGTACTTCAACTTCCAGCAATCATGTATTCCATCCAGAGTGAGGCTGCTTTGTTTTGTAAATGCAAGGTCGCCTTGTCAAATACTAAACAAACCATTGCATTGCAAACCATTGCTCTTTGCAGCTCATGCCGGGATATTTTTTGGTTCATGCTCACACATTCCCCTTCTAACTTGTTATTCATCCATATGTTTGGAGACTCCCAAAGCTTCCCTTTTTTAAGTTCCCAAAACATCACATCAGAATTCGAGAATGGTTGTCATGGTAACGTTGAGTTGAGTAGTATGTTTCCTTATGAGATCGGACAGAGCTTGGTTGCGAAGAGGCAAAAACTCAGTTCGTCCCCTCGCTTCATTCACAGGCAGAAAAATGTTGTTTGTTGAACTTGTCATCAGGAATCAGGATCAGGATGTGCATGGATGTATGTGCAGTTGTAGAATTTATATAAGTGGGTAGGGTAGTTGATAGATAGCATGGATAGTTTTTTAGGTTAAAGGTCATATGAATATATTAGAGAAAATGTGTTATAATGCACCATTTGCAGTTTTGCAATAGTTTTGCTGTGTAAAATGAATTTTAAATGTTTTAAAAATTAATTTAAAAATGGCTGTTTAATTGATTACTACAGAATGAAGTGTAACTCTCAGAATCATTTTGAATAATTAATTCCGTATTACTAGATATGGAATCATTATGTTCTTGTTTTGAAGTAAAAAATAAAAGATCAGTGTTAACTAAAACTAAAATTAATCAAAATAGCTGGTGTTATTTCAAATAAAACTGAATTAAAAAAAAATAAGCATATTAGATGAAAAACTAAAACTTAAAAATTTGAAATATTACCTTGGCAACTAATTGAAAATTTTAATGAAAGTACTAAAATAACGAAAACTGAAAAAAGTAAATTAAAGCTACATTTAAAAAATGACAAATGACAAAAGAACAAAATTACAAAAACTTAAACTAAAATTAAAATGACTGAAACCAAAAATATTAAAATAAAAGCTATATATATATATATAAATATGATTAAAAAAAATGTATATATGTATATATATACAATTATATATACAAAAAATTATAATAAACAATTCACAGAAACCCCTTTCTGTATTGTTTATGTTTAAAAATATTTTCAGTATAGATCTATGTGGGTAATCTACTGCTGTTCTTTGACTAAAAATTGTTATAATGGTAAAAACATCCTATGGTTTAAAAGTTTAGGGTCAGTAAAATGTTTTTAATGTTTTTGAAAGACGTTTCATATGCTCACCAAGGCTGCATTTATTTGATCAAGAAAATAATAAAAACAGTAATATTGTGAAATATTATTTCAGTTTAAAATTACTTTTTCAATTTGAATGTGTTTTAAAATGTAATGTGCTTCTGTGATGCAAAGCTGAATTTTCAGCAGCAATATGCAGATTTCTGTAAATATTCTCGATAAAAAAAAAAAA
>NW_015665026.1:421496-422874 GCF_001515625.1 Sinocyclocheilus rhinocerous
ATGTAAAAAAAAAACATGTATTGCAAATAGTTATAGATAAACATGTTGTTTGTAGTTTTCAGGGTAAGTAAGACATATAATGTTTGAGCAGTCTGAAACCCATGGACATCTATAGACATCTATGGGACATCTATGACATGATGACACAGTGACTGGCATGTCCCTGACAGGATATTATGACATGTGAACTCAGTGCACATGCTGTCAGGAGCATTTACCTTAGATGATTCCTATTTTTATTTTCTCTGTTCAGTGCATCAGCTCATACTGTCAATGAAAATGCAATGCACATTTCTCAAAGATTGTGAGCTCTTTTTTTAGGTATTTTAGTTTTGTATGTATCTGTTTAGACTACACAGCATTTCAGTTCTTGTCCAGTCTTCCGGATGCGGTGACTTGGATCCTTTTTGTGGTTGTTCCTGCTAAATTATTTACATAAACCTATTTTGATTACTCAGGAAGGGCCTCTGGGCATCATTTCCCTAATTTTAACCATTCAGGTTATATTTGAGTGAGTTTCAAAGGGCACCTGACATTACGTGTATGTGTTCTGTCAGATGTGTGGGTTAGGTGCAAGAATATTTTATGACTGTTAAAAACTACATCTAGTTTGCTAAAATGTTGGGGTTGATGAGAAAATGTCTTTAATTTTCTTTTATGAGTTTATTGTCACTGAGAAATGAAAGATGAAGTCAGAGTTATGGATGAGGAACTAATTTCTTCTCGATTTCAGTGTTTTTTATTTAAGATTGGTCATTTAAATGCTGATCCTCTGGAGTTAATATTACATTGCGTTTGTTGTAAGATTCATTATTTTGTTTAAACAGCTCCCAAATCATGGTAGATGGTTGATTTCACATAGCATACAGATAACATATGTTAAAAAAAAAGAGATCTGTAGATCAGTTTTGCTGGCTGTTTCTTTTAAAACTTTAATCAACCTTTAATAAACAAGATTCCTTTCAGCATATACTTCACAAGCTCTAAGAACAGATTAGAGATTTTTCTTTTATTTATTTATTAGAGATTTTTCTTTTATTTATTTATTTATTTATTTTTAATCATTTGTAGGGGTCGAGGACATTTCTATAAGTAATTAACAAAACTGTAAAAGCCATTGGGTTGAATTCGCAATCCGACGGGACTCGGGCACAAATCATGTTCATGGATGAGCGAATGATTTATTAACGTAGTAGAATGAAGCAGGGTGAGGCTGAAAGCCGTCGAAGCTGAAACTTTAATCAACCTTTAATAAACAAGATTCCTTTCAGCATATACTTCACAAGCTCTAAGAACAGATTAGAGATTTTTCTTTTATTTATTTATTAGAGATTTTTCTTTTATTTATTTATTTATTTATTTTTAATCATTTGTAGGG
>NW_015665026.1:423440-425931 GCF_001515625.1 Sinocyclocheilus rhinocerous
CTTCTAAGCTCTAGACTAGAGGCATCTCTCCCATTTCTACCCCAATTGCATCTACAGGGGATGTTTTAACTGCTCCACAACATATTCTTAACGCTCTGGATTGTGTGATATCTAATTTTTTCAGTAAAGATTTGGCTGCTGACCCGTATACAACATGCACAACAATGCACTACGACTAGCTCCCCAATTGTGACTAGCAACCATACGCATGCAATTTATGATCATATTACACTTTGATTCAATTTTACCTATATGCAGTTTCCATGTTCATTTTTCATCAAACCATAAACCAAGGTATTCAAAAAGAGCACTCTTTCCCATGTTTGATTATACAACTTCAGATCTAAATGTTCAGTCTTCTTGTTCTTTGTGAATAACATATATTTTGTTTCTGAGACAGAGAATTTTCAAGGAACCATTCCTCCACTTCTTTAATCGACTCCTGCATGCCTTTAATGACATTTTTAATATTGCGGCCTCTCTTCCATAATGCTCCATCATCTGCATAAAGAGCTAATCCTATTCCTGTTTTTTTTTTTAACTGTATCAAAAACATCATTAATCATTAAATTAAACAAAATTGGGCTAATTGCACTACCCTGCGGAGTTCCATTTAGAATGTTATAAGAAGCTGATATTTCTTCTCAGTTTTTAACCTGAAAAGTGGTTTTAAATAAAAAGTCTAAAATCCAGTTATAAAATTTGCCACCTGTTCCATTTTTGTTCAGTTTAATTAGCAAACCTTCCCTCCACAAAGTGTCATAAGCCTTCAATTTTAACTTCATTTTTAAACAGTACCAAAGCATCTACTTTTCCTAAAACCACTTTGAAATATTGATAACACTTCCCTTTTCTCCAAAATGTAATTAAGTCGCCTCACAATCAGTTTTTCCATTACTTTACATAGCGTAGAGGTAAGAGCGTTGGGTCTATAACTACTAGGTTTTGTTATATCTTTCCCAGGCCTAGCTAGAGGGTACACAATTTTTGCATTGCTTAGGAAGGACACCTGTCACGCCCTTGGACTGTCTGAGTGTGTTTTTGCTCCCCATGTGCGCCGTGACCTAGTTTCTCCCTTGTCTGATTGTCATGTTTGATTCACCTGTGTCTTGTTTAATCCCTCGTTAAGTTGTGTATTTAAAGTGTAGTCTGCCCCATGTTTGCTTGTCGAATCTTGAACGTCTCCATGTGCTACGTGTGTCTCCAGCCAGCTCTGTGTTCCTCTTAGTGTGTTAATTAAAGACTGTTATTCGTGAGTATCCCTCGTCTCCTCGTTCCTCGCTCCTCACAGTAGTGCAACCCTGACAACACCCTCATTCCATAAATAATTATATAAGTCCAATAATGTTTCTAATGCTTTTGGTGTGCAGCATTTTATCTCAGTTCCTTCCTGACACTTCCCGTATTCATGCTCTCCTCCACATTTTGCACTTCACATTTTCCCTTTGCAAACAGCAGCAGTATTTCCTATGCACTGACATTTATAACAACGTAAAGGAGGGGGAACATATTCCCATACCACATAACTGATGAAACCTAGCTTCACCTTCACTGGTAAATTGTTGTTCTTCAAAGTGTATCAACACAGAGAGACTATCACACTTTTTATTATCTTTCCATGTTATCAATCTTTTGACCAAAGCAATTTTGCCTCCAATCAAGTTTCCTTTAATTTCTTCCAGAGTTACATTTAAGGGCACTCCTGAAATCACCCCACGCTTCTTCACATCTACTTCAGCACAGCTTATTTCACCACCAGCCAGTGATTTTAGTTTTAGTTTTTTGCTCTCTGATTTTCATCTTTACACTTAATCAAAACTCTTCCATTGCTCAGACATGTTGCCCCTTTCACTGATCCTATTTTGTTTTTGATAATTTAACAGGATGCATATATTGTTGTTCTGCTTGTTTGACAAATGTGATCATGACTTTTATGCATGCAGATTCACTCTTCTGCCTGACGCCCAGTCCCTAGCAGCAGTTCAACATGCACTTTGCTTGCAGGAGATCCAAACATACGTCACATCCACCTCTACTAAAGAATGAATAGTATTCTCAGCTCCGATTCCGCCTCTAGAGACCGCTCTCTCACTGTATGACAGCAGAGCCTTCTCAGACACTCCAGCAATGGATGCAACCTGGAAAAACAATCGGCATTGATTTTCGCCGATTGTTCCAGCAATCAACTATCGGTGCCGATTAATCGGCAAAACTGTTACATCGGTCGACCACTTTATAAGACCTTACATAACTTTTAAAATCAGAGTGAGAGCTGCAGAAAAGCACAGTTTGATGTTAAAGATGAATGTGTGGGCTATTCCTGCTAGTACCTATTGAACTTAAAAACTTAAAAAATGTATAGCTAAGAAGATGTTTTGAATAATGTGGGTCCAATTATATATATACAGTGGGTACGGAAAGTATTCAGACCCCCTTAAATTTTTCACTCTTTGTTATATTGCAGCCATTTGCTAAAATCATTTAAGTTAAT
>NW_015665026.1:426751-436326 GCF_001515625.1 Sinocyclocheilus rhinocerous
CATATTAAAGCGTCTTTGGTTTTTCCATGTTTTCTACAAAACAAAACCGTAAATCGAGGGTGTATGACGTCATTGGCAGGCGACACAATGACACTATGGACACGCTCCGTGTCACTAGTTAAAATTGCTTATTTCTCTGGATTTAAACATTCTTCGAAACATTTGGGATAATGTAAGTACATAAGTCAGCAAAATATATAATATTGTTCTAGTGGTTTTTGGATATTTTAATAAAAAAATCTTACATATTGTGCCTTTAATACTTTGTACATGAATACAAATATTAATATTAATTATATGTTGATCATTAAAGTTAGTTCATAGTCCATTAACTAATGTTAATAGAAGAAAATGTATTAGTTGAAATTGACACACTCTAACTAGATGGTCATCTTTAAATATACACAAAGGCCATAGCATTGAAATTACATACATATGGATATTGACACTTTAATTGCTTTTATTCTAGAACATGTGATGATTATCTAATCAAAATAACAAAATATGGCAGTCACACACCGGGCAAAAAACGCAGTGGGCAAAAGTTCTCTTCAAGGATGATCAAAAACGCCTCATAGATGAGTTCGGTGTTTAAAAAACCAGATCAAAATGGAAAGAAAAAGCGTGATCTATATTATAGCTCTCTATATGAAGCCGATTGTTCCAGCAATCAACTATCGGTGCCGATTAATCGGCAAAACTGTTACATCGGTCGACCACTTTATAAGACCTTACATAACTTTTAAAATCAGAGTGAGAGCTGCAGAAAAGCACAGTTTGATGTTAAAGATGAATGTGTGGGCTATTCCTGCTAGTACCTATTGAACTTAAAAACTTAAAAAATGTATAGCTAAGAAGATGTTTTGAATAATGTGGGTCCAATTATATATATACAGTGGGTACGGAAAGTATTCAGACCCCCTTAAATTTTTCACTCTTTGTTATATTGCAGCCATTTGCTATAAATTATAGCCATATGTTCAGATTAATTGATATATTGTGATATATCAGTAACTATTAGAAACGAATTATTCCTTTTTCATCTTTCAAAATAGTGAATACAATATCTCTCAAAGTTATCTAGACATGGGCCATAAGGAGCAATTAGATTACAGTTTGGTGTTTTATTTACACTCCGAAACAAGAAGTGTTTATTTTTATTCTCAGAAGACAGGATGTAAATACAGATGGCCAAAGGTGTTAATTACAAACACACTTATATGGCATGACTCACGGACAGGTGTTGTCAGTCTGCTTGAGTGGTTGATCATTCATCACTGACATTGCAACAGTCTCATTCAGAATCAAAAAGAAGGCCAGTTGGCACATACTTTCACTATAGCGTAGTGAATGAATACATCAGGAACGTTATGGTGTGGTGAGGGAAAACTGTCACACGCAAAACAGACTGAAGCAGTCATCTTCCAAATAAATCCAGCATCCTGTGGCATGATGTTCCTCAGCCGGTTAAAGAGACTCTTTTTGTTTAGTTTGTGTTAGAAAATATTGGCATACTATAAATAAGTCAACGACTCAAAGCACAGCAGAGTAAACAATAAAATGAAAAGAAGCAGGATCTATAGACAGTCTGGGGAATGATGTTAGATTTGCTGGTGTATTTTTTAAGGTTTTGTGTAGCTCATAAATGATGACAGCATAAAAAACTTCAAAACTCCCAACTGATGGTAGGAAGATTTGTTTACCGTTTTTTCATCTTGTACTGTGAAGTTCCACATATTATGTATTCCTGAATCAAATAACATTGAGCTATCGTGATTAATAGAGCAGTAACTTTAGTGGACTGTACTTTAGTGTTCATTTGCATAAAATAAAATATGGCAGAAAATAAAATAATGTTTCTGAATGAATCATATGAGTATTGGTGCATAAATTATTAGGTTAAAATAACAAGATGGACTACCCATTAGTGCTTCCTGTTAGGTATTTTCTGTCAGACAAGATTTGTAATATATGTTTGTACCTTAGATTTACATGGTTGTACACAGGCGCGGATTAACGCACAGGCTTGCCTAGGCTTTATTAGGTTAAAATAACAAGGTGGACTACCCATTAGTGCTTCCTGTTAGGTATTTTCTGTCAGACAAGATTTGTAATATATGTTTTTACCTTAGATTTACATGGTTGTACACAGGCGCGGATTAACGCACAGGCTTGCCTAGGCTGCAGCCTAGGGGCCCCACGTGTGCAGGGGCCTTGGATTGGCCAGACAATTTTTTAATTATTTTACATTTTCTTCAGCACGAACAAAAAAGACCGTCATTGGCCCATAAGAAACATCAAAGGAGGATTCGTTGCAGAGCGTCTGACAAAATTAATGTCTTGTATTGTAGAATGCACGCTCAGCACCGCCGCGAGGTCGCACGATTGTTAAATCGATACCGAAAGTAAAACGCACGCGCATTGAAAAGCGATTTTAATACCCCGCGTTTTGAGAGCGACTCCCTGATGCGCGCAAATTAGGCTACATAACATATCTAGGCTGTTATTAGTATGTAGGCTATAATAGGTTGTGTAGTTGTCTATAGCTCTGCATCATGCTTGAAAAAAATTGGTCTCATTTGCACTTTGAATATAGAGAGCACTTATTGTTCGCACTTAATACGACTAAGAAAGAACTGTTGTTTATTTTTTATTTATTCTGTTTTTATTTCTATGTTCAATTTGTGAAAAGGAGTTCAGTTAGGAGGTCAAACGTTCTAGAAGCTCATAATTCATGTACAGTTCTAAAGTCTGAAGAGACTCGCATGAAATCATACAGGAGAGAAGCCAGTCAGTTGAACAAATCCTTTTACAGTGCTTGAGTTTTGTTGTTTTTACTGCATATGATAATTCATAATCAGAAAATAGAACTGAAATGACATTTATTACAAGATGATTAGTTAAATTAATTTTTCCAGTCATGTATTTGGTCATTGAGAATGTTTTTTAAAAATGTGTAAAAATCTCGTGTCTCGTCTCGTGTCTTGAGTGTCGGCATTAATGATAATCAAACAACAAAAGACAAGGAGAAAAATCACTCCCTGCTCACACAAAGAGCAGCCTAGGGGCCCCTGACCACCTTAATCCGCCCCTGGTTGTACAGTATCTCCTGCTGTCAAGATGTGCTTCTCATAATTTTACCTTAGTAATGAAGGTGATTGTACATTTTGACTGGCATTTCCCGCTGGCAAGATGTGCTTCTCATGTTTTTACCTCAGTTATGTTTTTGACGAGTATTTCCTTCTGTAAAGATGTGATTATGATGTTTTCACCTCAGTTATAGGTGGTTGTACATTTTGACAAGTATTTCCGGCAAGAATGTGTTTGTGATGGTTGTACATTTTAAGACGTATGCTATTTTCTGCTGTCAAGGTGTACTATTATGATTTTACCTCAGTAAGTTGAACATTCTGACTCGTGTTTCCAGCTGACAAGAAACGACGTTTTAACGTTAAAAGTAGTTCGCTTTGAGTGAGAAGCTCGTTACTTCAGACAAGCACGACAGTTTTAATTATCGCATATTCTTTGTTAATGTTTCACTGGCTGCTACAGCAACCGCTTTTAAATGACGAGCCTGCACCGGCTGCTTTTATACTGAGAGATCCGTGGCGCCTCGATCTCAGAAAGAGGGGTGATGCGCAACACGCAATCTACGTATATGGCATATCCGATCGTTTTTTACCACACACAGATATTTTAATCAGAAGTCTGTTGTGCATTTCTTTCGCTTATAACAAACCTAGTTCAAGCTGTTCTGTAAAACAACATTTGTTTTGTTTCTGGACGGTGTCTCTCCCCTTGAATCGGAGTGGATTCGTCCGGGGAAAAGGAAACGTGAAGATCATAACGGAACAGTATGGGAATAAACGCAGTAAGAGTTCCTCATTCATTCCGGCTAATTAAAACTGAAAGACAACAACTACATATTAAAAACGAAGGTTTTGGTTATTTGGAATGTAAAAGGTAAGATTTTCTTTATTTCTCTTTAGTGCGTATTTTCAACTTTTTATTTGTACCGTTAACGATTGTTAACAGATCAATACCATTTTAAAGAGAATTTGAAACCGTATTTTCCGCTTAAAACGATGAAGTATAGCATATTTTACATGAAACATTGTTATGCACTTTGGTGTTGCATAATTACTTTTAAACTTTGCTTTCTGATACAGTCAGATGCAGTGCTTACGATTTGGTTTCTTTCCTTAGAGTACCAAATGTGTCATAATGCCACATTGTAAGTTAATACAAAAAGTGCTGTGGCAGTATTATGGTAAAATGGTTGTAACCGATTGTAGTGCCATGGTACTGTCATAATACCATGGTAATTTGATAAATACTACGGCACTGAAATTCATGTACCACACTTTTTACATGAAATGCCCCAAAATATGCCCTGGTATTACTATGGTACCAGGTCCAAAAACCCTTTGGTAGTGCCATGGTACAGGCGGAGATACAGGCATTAAATATAATCCATTGCACACCAAAATATGTGATTCATATGCATTTTTAATGCATTTTTGTGATTTCTTTAAAAATAAAGATGGTTGATGGCCTCATTTTAGAACATTACTTTATTACAGAAAGTTACAGGTCAGATATGTACTGTACAGTTTATGCATTGTGGTACAGTGTGCACATTTCCGGTGCACTGCATGTGGGGGACATGGTAGGATTTTATTTTGAATATAATCTCAGTCTAAGAATGCAGAACTCATATATTTGGCATTTACTGCTAAGGACAAGACCACAGAGACTTATTTTTATTAAAAAAAAAAACACTGTCCATCTCCGGTGGAGCAGTAACAGGAGTGATCTAACAGTGTGTGGCAGGTTACTAACCCACCATAGGGGTCAGTCAGCAGATTGTGTGATGTGTTGAGCAGGCAGATGGGCAGCCCGTGAGTGTGTGTCTGCTCTCAGTGGGTTGCGGCTTACTGCACTTCCTCCTGTAACATGAACTCGCTCGCATGTTTACGCCTGACTTCCTTACACACGCCTGAAATGCAGCACTACATGACGCCTGTTATATTAACACTGACACGCATGGCTGACTCTAAAATGTTTTATTAGAGACATATCCTGAGGAATCAAGCTTCCTAGATGTTTTAGATAAGAGTTGTTGTACTTTGAAAATATACTGTAACTGTCAGAATGCTAAACTTCCCTCCTAGTGAAAAAAGCATTTATTGAAATTATTGAAGTGGACTTTAGGGGGAAAAACTAAATATATATACATTACCAGTCAAAATTTTAGAATAATTAAGATTTTTTTTTTAATTGTTTTTTTGAAAGAAGAATCTTATGCTTACCTATTTATTTGATCAAAAATACAGTAATATTGTCAAATATTATTATAGTTTAAAATAATATATTTTAAAATGTAATTTATTTCTGCGATGCAAAGTTGATTTTCCAGCAGTCATTACTCCAGTCTTCACTGTCACATAATCCTTCAGAAATCATTCTGATGTGCAGATTTGGTGCTCCATTATTATTAATTATTATTGTTGGCCAATTATTAATCATGTTTCATATTATTATTGAAAACAGTTTTTGCTGCTTAATATTGTTGTCATACATTTTTTTCAGGATTCTTTGATAAATAGAAAATTCATATAAACAGCATTTATTTGAAATAAAAATCTTTACTGTCACATTTGATCAATTTAACCAGTCCTTGTTAAATAAAACGATACATTTATTTTAATTTTTTTTAATCTTACTCATCCCAAACGTTTGAATGGTAATATTAAGCAGCAAAAAATGTAATGATTTTGCATGAATTATGTTAGCACTTCTGTGACTTAATTAAATGTGTGAATGTACTGTGAATGTCCAGTGGGGTAATTTGAGGTGAAATCTTTAAATTAAGGTGTGATCATTAATGCTCATTTCACAGTGGTTTTACAGTAATACTCCAGAGCAGAGCAGGAAAGAGCATGTGTGTGAGAGAGCAAATATGTCATTTTTGTTTCCTATTGTGTCTGATTTATTTGCATTTTTATGCTATCCTTTCTGTGAAATCTTTGCTATAAAGTCCTCATGTTTTCTGTCAACTCTTGTGTGCATGTTTATGTGCATGTATAGGCTCTGTCCACCTAGCACAGTGGTTCTCAAACACTTCAGCTCAAGTAGCACCTCTGATCAACTCAACAACTCAACTTGTTCTCTGATTCAAGAACAAGAAGATTACTCCTATGTACTTCCAGCAATCCCAACTTTAAAAAAAAAATCAAATAAAACATACATTTTTATTTCAGAGTTTGAGAACTGCTGACCTAGTAGACCCCATGACCTTCCTCTGACTTCTAGGGAGCTATCCTGGTTTTCTGGACAGAAGGTTTTTGAAGGAAATCTTCTATAAGTCCCAACATGTCAACACTGAGCTGTCTAACAGGAAGTGCTGAACTTAGCTCAGCCCAGGTGTGGACTCACTGAGCTCTTTGATCTGCATCTGTACTTGGTTCTGGACTCATGTAAGAGTGAGCAGAAGCAGAATCATGTCAGAAACCCTCCAGCTGCCCGCGCTGCAGATCCAGGGCCCGGTAGATGGGGAGTGCAACGGATGCGAGGTGGATTTGGCCCTATCCAGCTCTTCCAGCCCCTCTCTGCGGCGTAAGCGCTTTAAAATGTGCCGTATGAAGAACGTCATGAGCGAGAAGGAACAACTTCAGCGTTCCGGCTCCAAGGAGTACCTGCAGCTTCCGTCCATTGAGATCACGCCATCCAGCGACGAGGACGCAGCGTGGTCGAGCTGTTCGACGCCCAGCACCTCGCCCCAACGGAGACGCTTCCTCCTGCGCAAGTGGCTGAGAGGAGGCGAGAAAAAAGAGCACGGCAGTGAGAGCAGGTCTGTATGAGCACGAGACCGAACTGTCTGAGTCTGAACCCTCCACCCCGACCCCTCTGCGCTGCCTGATCTCAGCACACAAACCCATCCATTCTCCATTCCCGCTGTCCATCATGTTGAAAAAACCAGCATATGCTGCTTAGGTATGTTTTGAAGCATGGCAGCTGGTTTAAGCTGGTACTGAGCTGGTTATAAACTGGTTATGCACCAGCATATGCTGTTTTTTTTCAACAGGGTCTGCACCACTTCATTAGAGTCTTCGTGTGAGCTTGCTCTACTGCATTAGCTGTAGCAGAAAACCTTTGTGTTTTTGTGTGAGTGTGTTTTTTCCATCTTCTCTGGAGGGACTGAAGTCTCTGCTGTGACATTTATAGGCTGGAGGGAAGAACAAGCGGCCGCCTGCTGCTGCCAGGAATGCTGACAGGAGTTTGTCGGGGGACGTCTTAAATATTCATGACTCTCATTGGCTTTTAATAGACAAAAATACGACATGCAGTATATACGTATCTGCTATGACCTGAACATTTACTTCAAGCAGCTTTAACAATAGCTGAAATTAGACTTGAAGTACACTACCAGTAAAAAGTATTGACACACTTGACTGAATTTCTGATTTCTGATTTTGAATATTTATAAATAAATTATTAATTTATAAAATAGAAATTGCTGAAGTAAGATTTGAGATGCTGTGCAAAAATTCTGATTATATTTTCTTTTCTGAGCGAACTATTCTGCTTACCAAGGCTGCATTTAGTTGATCAAAAATACTGTCAAATGTATTATTGTGAAATACTATTACAATTTAAAATAACTGATTTCTATTCTAGTATATTTTAAACTTTGGCAAAATGAATTTTCAGCAGCATTACTCCAGTCTTCAGTGTCACATGATCCTTCAGAAATCATTCTACTAACATACTGATATGTTGCTCAAAAATTATTATTATTTATGTTGAAAACAGTTTTAAACAAATATTTTTGTTATATTATTTATGTTGAAAACAGTTTTAAAACAAATATTTTTTATGAAAACTGCAATGCAATTTGAAGGATTCTTTGATAAAGACTTTAAAGCATTTATTTGAAATAAATTTGTAACAATGTAAAAGTCTTAACTTTCACTTTCAATCAATGTAATGCATCCTTGCGGGAACAAAAAGTATTAATTTCTTTTAAAAAATGTGCTTTTTTATAACTGCATAATTCGCATACTTAAGTTTGTCATTTCATGACTTTACTATCATTCTAAAATGTGGAAAATACTTCTAATAAAGAATGAGTAGGTGTGTGTAAACATTTAACTTGTGGTGTACATTTATGATTTAGAATTTGTATTCCAACGTGTAGCCGGATGTTTGACATGACTGACATGAATCCGTTATCGGCTGTGTACTGTAAGCTGTCAGGTGTTTGCTGGTAGAAAACCCTTTTAAATACACCAGTGTTTACCAGTGTAGGGCTCTGTTATGTTGATCTGTTAGGTTGTTTTCTCACCTGCTTCCTTTTCATGCAGCATGAAAGAACCCAGGGAACCACTTTTGTGGTCAAATGCACAGGATGTTTTTCTGTCATTTCTTTTCTTAAGTGTACTTTGCACACTGTACATTGCACTTGATAATCATGTCAAGGTTTACTGGTTAAATGTGTGTATTGTTGTGTTGTTTGAGTTTATAACACTCTTGTCAAATAGGACATTCTGCTGTCCTCTAGTGGAAAAGACTAAACCTATCCTTAAAATAAACATCAAACTATGTGCACATTGTGTCTTGATCTTGTATGTCTTGTTTGAGCATTTTTTGTTGTTGTAATTAAAAGACATCACTGTGTGTCCAAACTCACCTTCTGTTGTCTCATTCTCAGTACGAGTGAACATCTGGTGTGTGTGTGTGTGTGTTTCTTATGTTGTGATTGTAATGTGACGCTCTGTGTTACAGCAGTCAGCAGAGCAGCCTGCAGAGCAGCCATGAGGAAGAGTCCACACGCTACCTGAGCCCCAACACCCGCGACGACAGGTACACACTCTGGGCTGCTTTGCATGTCATTTTCATTGTCTGTAGGTTTTACATGTTAAAGTATTTGGAATTGAGGCATTTATCTCACTCGTCTAATATTTATGCATTATGCCGCTCTCACCGTAGTTTCCTTATGTGTCCAACAGGGGTCAATGGTTGGTCAGCTCACAATCTGGCTGAACCCAATTCGTATGCTTATAGCTATTAGCTTGTGAACATATTGTGATGTGTGTGGTGTTTGGAATATCGTACTGACAACTAATTAATGAGACTGATTGGGGAACGAGGAGCACCGGGTGTGATCTGTGTATTCAGAGATTGGGGTGAGAAGGTTTAAAAAGAGTGCAAAAGAGAATGGACGCGGGCTGGCTGACGGTCGATTTACAAGCCGAAATAGGACGGCGGTACTCAGATATTGTTGGGAGGGGGATGTCGTTCGCGGTCGTTTAGGGCCGCCGGCGATGAAGATAGATAGATAGCGGGGACTGGGTGAGAGTAAGTAGGGACGGGGAGTTAGGAGTGCCGTCGTTCTTTATGGTGTGTGCTATTTAACTGCTGAGCTGTTAGAGCGTGCCAGCGTATGGATCGTGCCCGTTCTGAACAGGCTTCTATTGCTGTCCTCCCTTTCTGTGGCTGAGACTGTCAGGTGCAGAAGTCCTTGTGAGCGTTAAACTTACGACACGCGGCTCGCATTTCCCATTACGGAACGG
>NW_015665026.1:437382-444807 GCF_001515625.1 Sinocyclocheilus rhinocerous
TTCAGCAGCATTACTCCAGTCTTCAGTGTCACATGATCCTTCAGAAATCATTCTACTAACATACTGATATGTTGCTCAAAAATTATTATTATTTATGTTGAAAACAGTTTTAAACAAATATTTTTGTTATATTATTTATGTTGAAAACAGTTTTAAACAAATATTTTTGTTATATTATTTATGTTGAAAACAGTTTTAAACAAATATTTTTGTTATATTATTTATGTTGAAAACAGTTTTAAACAAATATTTTTGTTATATTATTTATGTTGAAAACAGTTTTAAACAAATATTTTTGTTATATTATTTATGTTGAAAACAGTTTTAAAACAAATATTTTTTATGAAAACTGCAATGCAATTTGAAGGATTCTTTGATAAAGACTTTAAAGCATTTATTTGAAATAAATTTGTAACAATGTAAAAGTCTTAACTTTCACTTTCAATCAATGTAATGCATCCTTGCGGGAACAAAAAGTATTAATTTCTTTTAAAAAATGTGCTTTTTTATAACTGCATAATTCGCATACTTAAGTTTGTCATTTCATGACTTTACTATCATTCTAAAATGTGGAAAATACTTCTAATAAAGAATGAGTAGGTGTGTGTAAACATTTAACTTGTGGTGTACATTTATGATTTAGAATTTGTATTCCAACGTGTAGCCGGATGTTTGACATGACTGACATGAATCCGTTATCGGCTGTGTACTGTAAGCTGTCAGGTGTTTGCTGGTAGAAAACCCTTTTAAATACACCAGTGTTTACCAGTGTAGGGCTCTGTTATGTTGATCTGTTAGGTTGTTTTCTCACCTGCTTCCTTTTCATGCAGCATGAAAGAACCCAGGGAACCACTTTTGTGGTCAAATGCACAGGATGTTTTTCTGTCATTTCTTTTCTTAAGTGTACTTTGCACACTGTACATTGCACTTGATAATCATGTCAAGGTTTACTGGTTAAATGTGTGTATTGTTGTGTTGTTTGAGTTTATAACACTCTTGTCAAATAGGACATTCTGCTGTCCTCTAGTGGAAAAGACTAAACCTATCCTTAAAATAAACATCAAACTATGTGCACATTGTGTCTTGATCTTGTATGTCTTGTTTGAGCATTTTTTGTTACTGTAATTAAAAGACATCACTGTGTGTCCAAACTCACCTTCTGTTGTCTCATTCTCAGTACGAGTGAACATCTGGTGTGTGTGTGTGTGTGTTTCTTATGTTGTGATTGTAATGTGACGCTCTGTGTTACAGCAGTCAGCAGAGCAGCCTGCAGAGCAGCCATGAGGAAGAGTCCACACGCTACCTGAGCCCCAACACCCGCGACGACAGGTACACACTCTGGGCTGCTTTGCATGTCATTTTCATTGTCTGTAGGTTTTACATGTTAAAGTATTTGGAATTGAGGCATTTATCTCACTCGTCTAATATTTATGCATTATGCCGCTCTCACCGTAGTTTCCTTATGTGTCCAACAGGGGTCAATGGTTGGTCAGCTCACAATCTGGCTGAACCCAATTCGTATGCTTATAGCTATTAGCTTGTGAACATATTGTGATGTGTGTGGTGTTTGGAATATCGTACTGACAACTAATTAATGAGACTGATTGGGGAACGAGGAGCACCGGGTGTGATCTGTGTATTCAGAGATTGGGGTGAGAAGGTTTAAAAAGAGTGCAAAAGAGAATGGACGCGGGCTGGCTGACGGTCGATTTACAAGCCGAAATAGGACGGCGGTACTCAGATATGTTGGGAGGGGGATGTCGTTCGCGGTCGTTTAGGGCCGCCGGCGATGAAGATAGATAGATAGCGGGGACTGGGTGAGAGTAAGTAGGGACGGGGAGTTAGGAGTGCCGTCGTTCTTTATGGTGTGTGCTATTTAACTGCTGAGCTGTTAGAGCGTGCCAGCGTATGGATCGTGCCCGTTCTGAACAGGCTTCTATTGCTGTCCTCCCTTTCTGTGGCTGAGACTGTCAGGTGCAGAAGTCCTTGTGAGCGTTAAACTTACGACACGCGGCTCGCATTTCCCATTACGGAACGGTGTGCAATAAGCGGTGTTCCCCGGACTGAACCAGCTCCTTAAATCCAACCCCCCACCCCACCCCGGGAGGGGCAGTGTCGCCGTGGGCGAGTTAAGTGGTTTTATATTTTCATTTTAAATTGATGTATTTAATAAAGTCATGTTTCTGGTAAAATTGGAGGGGGACAGTGAGGGTGGGTAAGACTGAAACTGGGAGGGTTTAAGGGGCAGGTATAATTTTGCACGTGCATGAGACACGTTTTACATGAGTTTGAAGTGTCACTGTTTGTAATTGATCTTATGGATTGTCACCAATGAAGTGAGTGAATTTATGTAGCACACTGCCCTAGGGCTTTCTAGGTTGTGTTTAGCCTGTCCTGCAGTCCCCTCTCCTAATAAAATTACCTGTTGTGATTGAAGTTGTGGTGGTGTGTTGTCTTCTGGTGCCAGACCACACTGGCTTAAAGAATTAAAGGTGGTGGCAGCGGCTTAAGTATAGAATTATTACAATATTAATAAGGTGTGAGGCTTTATTAACATGTACACCTACCCCAACCCTAAACCTCCCCACCCCACCCCGGGAGGGGCAGTGTCGCCGTGGGCGAGTTAAGTGGTTTTATATTTTCATTTTAAATTGATGTATTTAATAAAGTCGTGTTTCTGGTAAAACTGGAGGGGGACAGTGAGGGTGGGTAAGACTGAAACTGGGAGGGTTTAGGGGGCAGGTATAATTTTGCACGTGCATGAGACGCGTTTTACATGAGTTTGAAGTGTCACTGTTTGTATTTGATCTTATGGATTGTCACCAATGAAGTGAGTGAATTTATGTAGCACACTGCCCTAGGGCTTTCTAGGTTGTGTTTAGCCTGTCCTGCAGTCCCCTCTCCTAATAAAATTACCTGTTGTGATTGAAGTTGTGGTGGCGTGTTGTCTTCTGGTGCCAGACCACACTGGCTTAAAGAATTAAAGGTGGTGGCAGCGTCTTAAGTATATAAATATTACAATATGTATCGTATGTGATATATCTTATCACAAGTGGTTGTGAGCCATATTAGCATAGATCTGAAATCTCAAAAAAATATGTCATCTGCACACTTTTGATATACTATTTTCAGTGTACTGAAAATGTACTTTGTATGATAACCTAAAAAGTTATTTTGACTTTACTTCTTAAATGCTGCCTTATTGCTCATGATGGACCCTTTTCACATTTCCATGGTTCTCAGAAGTGGAAGATATCATAGTTGGGGGAACTTTTGCGTCATTACAGTCTATGAAAAGGGTCAATTGCAACTGTCAACTGTGACTTTAATTTATACAATGCAACTTTGTACCTCATAATTTTCTCATTATTTTAATGAGAAATTATTTCATAATTATTTTAATTTTCTCTTTGTTTTCTCTCACAATGCGACTATGTCTTACAATTGAATCTCATTATTGTGACTTTATAGTAATGCTGTTTTATTTTGATTTTAAACTTTTTCTCACAACTTCCTTTTTTATTTTTTACTCTGATGTGGAAATATGCTTGTGTATTTTATATGACAAATAGTGCGAATTGGGATTCCATCCTTTGTTACTTTTTCTCTTGCCAGTCTTTGTCATTGTATAATGGCAGACGCTGAAAAGGCTGACATGATATGAACTTCCTGTAGGCTGCTGGTTTTAGTCTCAGTGTGGTTGAGAAGTATCTGTTTTTGGTTGTTCATGTTTTGCTTATGAAGTTGTTCTTCTTTCTGTGTCAAGTTCTGCATCTGTTGTCTGGTTTTGAGTCTGACCACAGATCTCACCGTCTGTATTGTGCCATCTCAAAAACAACTCTTGCATGTTTCACTTTCCCATGGCAGGGCTGCAGAACAGCCCATTGCGTCTTCTGAGACTATATTTTCATCTCAGAAATATCATGAACTGAATAAGGTGCTACACATTTTGAATCAGCTAAGCAAGTTTTGTGGTGAAAGCTTAGATTTTTAGCTGTGCTCAAATGTTCTTGTTGAGCCCAGCTGGCCAGAGAACACGCCGATCCTCAGCTGGAATATCATATGAACATTTTTTTCATCTCCAGGCTTCAGGCGCTTGTTTATTGGTGCTTTTATTGGACCTCTTAGAACACACTGTTTCTTCTGGATTTATGAAACATGTCTTGTGAACATCACTTTTTGTACATTGATTCATTTTGTGTTTGTTGCTATTAAAGTTCATGAGCATTATTTACTATGCGTTTGTCTGAAAAGAGGTCATATGTGTGTGAGTCTGTACACGAGTGTGTGTGCATCTCTACACCTGCTAAAGTCAGTTTGTTAAAGTCAGTATGCACGCAGTTGCCAGCAGCTCATTTTTGTGCACTCAGCAACCTGATTTCAGCTTATTTTTAAATCAGTTTTGTGTTGTGACGTAAAAGCAGCTAATGCTCATTAAAGGTGAGGAATGTTCAGCCTGTTTGTGTCCCATTAGGCTGAATTGATCACAGCGAAGTACCTCAACTCTCATTTACACACATACATATACATTACAGGCTCCCTTTTAGTTCGCCAGTGTGAATTTGAATCGAATTGGCCAGATCTCACAGGATGTTGAATTGGAATTTGAATTTGCAAATGTTTTATGAAAAAACAAAACATGAATTTTGTCCTTAATTTAGACTAATTATACCTGTTTTTTCATGGAATATACATTATTTCGGAACTGAACTATAAAACTGTCAGTGCTGTTAAAACAATTAAAGGGACAGTTTACCAAAAAATGAAAATTATGTTTACTCACCCTAATGTCTATTCAAACCTGTATGACTTTATTATTATTTTTTTTTAAATAAGATCATGAAATAAGATGAAATAAGAGCATGAAATAAGATCATTTGAGAAATGTCTTAGTATTTTTTGTTCACACAGTGGAAGTCAGTGGTAACCAAAACCATTAATTCATTTTTGGGTGAATTAACATCAATAAATACAAAATTTAAGATTACCTGAATTTCAGTTGGTCACATGGTTTTCAGTAGGCCTACCTATAGAAAATAAATGTTGAAAATATGTTTTAAATTATTGTGTTAATATAATTAATGTAATACAATTAATTTAGTAAAAATGTTTAATATTGTAATATAATTTATAAATTAATAATAATTAATGTAATAAAATATATGTGAATTAAACACACATTTCCATAGATAATACATTTAAGATGTTAATTATTTACAGTAATTTCATCAAATGTTTCTGGAAATGCCCCAGTATGTGTATCAGAAATATCAGGGAATTTGTGATTTCCATGCCTGGTCATGAAAAACAGTTCTTAAAGGGTTAGTTCCCCCAAAAATGAAAATTCTGTCATTAATTACTCACCCTTGTGTTGTTCCAAACCCGTAAGACCTTCGTTCATCTTCGGAACACAATCTAAGATATTTTTGATGAAATATGAGGGCTCTCTGACCCTCCCATAGCGAGAAGTCAAATAATTCTACCACAAAAAGCAGAAATGTACGGAAGAGGATTAGGGCCAAGCAATAATAAAAAAATAAAATCATCTCGAGATTAAAATCATTATACATTGCGTTCAAACTCGTTAAATTTCAAGAAAAATGTTGAAATAAAATGTTGAGAATTATATAATTAAATTTCGAGAATAAAGTCTTTGTGTTTCGAGAAAAAAAACTCGTAAAATTTTGAGAAATAAAGTTGAAATAAAATGTTGAGAATAAACTCATTAAATTACGAGAAAAAAGTCTAAATAAAATGCTGAGAATAAACACACTCGTCGCCAGTACGCCAGTGTGTGGCGGCACTGACCCAGATCGGGCATAATGACGTCATCACGCCGGATCTGGGTCGGCGCCGGCGCCGCCACACGCTCGCGTCATGGTACTGTCGTGAACGCACGTCCAAAGTGACGCAGTAGAGATGAAAATGTGGAATAAAGTCGTTATTTTTGTTTTCTTCGCACAAAAAAGTATTTTTTTTTGTTTTGTTTTTTGCTAGTTTATTAGTCAAATTTTTCATCACCTTGAAGTTTTTATGTGCAATCTGTATACAATGTTTTTTTCCCCAGTAATCAGAAAAGAAGAAGAGAAAAAAAAAAAAGTAAAAAATTACAAAAGAAATTCATTAGTCAAAAGGTATGGAAACTACGGAAGAGGATTAGGGCCAAGCTATAATTAAAAAAATTATAATTATAAAACCATCTAGAGATTAAAGTCATTATAATACGAGATTAAACTCGTTAAATTTCAAGAAAAATGTTGAAATAAAATGTTGAGAATTATATAATTAAATTTCGAGAATAAAGTCTTTGTGTTTCGAGAAAAAAAACTCGTAAAATTTTGAGAAATAAAGTTGAAATAAAATGTACAAATCCTACTTGGCATCCTACTTGCCAATTTGATTCAGGTTCAGCCGAATCAACAACCAAAACATACTCGCCTTATCACATCTGTCTCTCTCTGGTTTTGCATTTTGGCCAGTAGTGTGCAATCTCTCGCGTGTCTCTGAGACTCTGATGGTCATATTAGTGTCTCTGCTGGTGGTCTGACTGCTACCACACCTCAGGTGAGGAAACAAGCTGTACTTATCCACAGCACACAAACTGAGAAAACGCAGGATCTAGGTCACCGCAGGACAAGACACGGCCCGCACCGAGAAAAAGAGAGAGAGAGGAGAGGAGGGGGTGATGTGAGTTTAGTAAAGAGGAGTCCTCATCCCGCTAGTGTGTGAACCGTGTGCAGGTCCACATGAGTTTAGAGCATCATGGTTCAGAGCAGGATTTTATCATGCACCTCACCC
Source organism: Sinocyclocheilus rhinocerous (assembly GCF_001515625.1). Lineage (NCBI taxonomy): Eukaryota > Metazoa > Chordata > Actinopteri > Cypriniformes > Cyprinidae > Sinocyclocheilus > Sinocyclocheilus rhinocerous. Next base: position 444,181 of record NW_015665026.1, read on the forward strand.
GTCAAAATGGGCTGTCACCCACGGGTGTCCACGCTGAGGAAAAGACTGCATTTTTGCCGGGATCCGTGAGTACTTTTTGTGTTTTTGCCTCTAAAATGGCTCTTGAATGGTGTTGTGTACAGACTGTAATTGGCAGGCAGAAATTCATGGTCAGTTGATCCAGCCTGAATTACTGTAGCAGATACAGTTTCCTGTGATCTATTGAATTACGCTTCCATCTTTCACAGTAGAGACTTCAAGAGGATTGAAAGTTGAATAAAACTCCTGATTAATCAATGTATTGATACATATGAGTCATGTTTGTGTTATAATAATTTGTTCTTCAGCAAGTCAGCGTCTGCAGTGGAGTAGGTCGTAGAGTAATGCTCGTGGATGTAGCATATGTGATCGACCAGAGTTTGAATCTGCTTTTGCCGAACTCGCTCTTCTTCCTTTTATCATCACATATCACATATCATATTATAATGACTTTAATCTCGAGATGGTTTTATTTTTTTTTATTATTGCTTGGCCCTAATCCTCTTCCATAAAATACTTAGTTTGGGGCCCGTGGAAAATAATTAAAGGTTGTCTCTTGAACTGCACCTTAACTTCCATTTTCCTTTACTTCCTTTTCACCAATATCTC
>NW_015665026.1:445122-463137 GCF_001515625.1 Sinocyclocheilus rhinocerous
AAATGCTGAGAATAAACACACTCGTGTCATGTTCATTTTATCTCGTTGGACAGTGTTAGTCAGCGTCTGCAGTGGAGTAGGTCGTAGAGTAATGCTCGTGGATGTAGCATATGTGATCGACCAGAGTTTGAATCTGCTTTTGCCGAACTCGCTCTTCTTCCTTTTATCATCACATATCACATATCATATTATAATGACTTTAATCTCGAGATGGTTTTATTTTTTTTTATTATTGCTTGGCCCTAGTCCTCTTCCATAGGAAACCTTGATTATTATGATTATGAAAATTACACGACTGCTTGAATGTCTACATCCTTAAAGGGGTCATATGATGCGATTTCAATTTTTCCTTTCTCTTTGGAGTGTTTGCCGGGATCCGTGAGTACTTTTTGTGTTTTTGCCTCTAAAATGGCTCTTGAATGGTGTTGTGTACAGACTGTAATTGGCAGGCAGAAATTCATGGTCAGTTGATCCAGCCTGAATTACTGTAGCAGATACAGTTTCCTGTGATCTATTGAATTACGCTTCCATCTTTCACAGTAGAGACTTCAAGAGGATTGAAAGTTGAATAAAACTCCTGATTAATCAATGTATTGATACATATGAGTCATGTTTGTGTTATAATAATTTGTTCTTCAGCAGTTTTGAACCGAAAGTCACATATCTGTGCATTATTTGCATCTATAATGCCTTTTAATACACACTGTTTTGCATTATTACAAATAATTGTAATACATACTGATTCTCGGTTATGCATTTTAAATGTATGCATTGCAATCATGTGATCAAATGTGTATAGTTAACAGATTAAAGGTGTGGTTAGACTTATGGAAAAATATAATGCATTATAAGATATTGAACTTATGACTTTAGTGTTGCTGTCACTGTGCTTTACTGTGTGACTTACTGTGTGTGTAGTTTAGACAATTTAAAAGGTTTCAGTATCATATGAGGTTTCAGTAGTTCACCCCAAAATGAATATCTTTCATTATTTTCTCACTATTGTCATTCCAAACCTTTATGACTTTTTGTCTTCTGAGCAACACAAAAAGATAAATTTAGCATAATGTACTGAACGCCTTCTTCCATGCAGTTACAGTGTACAGTTACTGTACAGAAGAACTGTTTTATTATCTCATAAATTCTTATTTCATGGAAAGCATATGTGAACTTTTCAGAGAATTCAACTTGGGATATAATGCACAATTCATATGGACTGCTTTTAAGTTGTTTTATGGTGCTTTTTTTTGGCATTTTGGAGCTTAACAGCCCCTGTCCTCTTCACTTTCATTATATGGAAAAGAGCAGCAAGGATATTCTTCAGAAATTCTGTTTTTGTGTTCTACAGAAGAAAGAAAGCCATACAGGTTTGGAATGACATGAGATTGATACAATGAAGACGGAATGTTCATTTTAATGGGTGAACTATCCATTTAACATGCTATACAGAATGAATCACACACACACACACACACACAATTGAGTGAGAGGATGAAAGAGTGACAGAGTCATGTCATGTTTTTCTGGTGTTTTTCTCAACATGAGCTCAGGGTCACTGTGTCCCTGTCACAGTAACTAGACTAACTAGATCTGTTTCTCTTCAGGCACAAAGCTTTGAACACAGATGCGTGTGTGTGCATATGTGTGCGTGCACTAGTGTTCCTGTTCTTTAATTAGCAGTCGTTTAAGGCAGACTTATTAACAAGGAAATCACTCTGCCTGCCTCACTCTCTATTCCTCTGTGTATTTAAGGTGAGATCAGACCTTGTACATTGGACAGGGTTTTTGTTTTGACATGATCAGCAACATTCTGAGTTGCCCTTTTTGCTATTGTTTATTAGGAGATGCTTATGCTGCAAAAGAAAAGTGCAGCAAGCCTATAACAGGAAGCATACATTATTCACTGCTTTCTGAAAGCCATACAGGTTTGGAATGACATGAGATTGATACAATGAAGACGGAATGTTCATTTTAATGGGTGAACTATCCATTTAACATGCTATACAGAATGAATCACACACACACACACAATTGAGTGAGAGGATGAGAGAGTGACAGAGTCATGTCATGTTTTTCTGGTCAACATGAGCTCAGGGTCACTGTGTCCCTGTCACAGTAACTAGACTAACTAGATCTGTTTCTCTTCAGGCACAAAGCTTTGAACACAGATGCGTGTGTGTGCATATGTGTGCGTGCACTAGTGTTCCTGTTCTTTAATTAGCAGTCGTTTAAGGCAGACTTATTAACAAGGAAATCACTCTGCCTGCCTCACTCTCTATTCCTCTGTGTATTTAAGGTGAGATCAGACCTTGTACATTGGACAGGGTTTTTGTTTTGACATGATCAGCAACATTCTGAGTTGCCCTTTTTGCTATTGTTTATTAGGAGATGCTTATGCTGCAAAAGAAAAGTGCAGCAAGCCTATAACAGGAAGCATACATTATTCACTGCTTTCTCCCCCTTAAAAAAAACTTCTTGCTATATTTAACATTTCATATTTCCATGTAGTTTACAGATACCGTGGCCATAAAAAGTATATGGATGCCATACTTTTAAAATGTCTGAATGTCATTAGTCATCTTTACACAGCCCAGTTAAGGCTTCTCAGTGTCTGCTCAAAATTTAGTGTGAAGACGCAATACTGCATTAAAGCCAGTCTAAATGAAGCCTGTTCTGACCCTCTAGTATACAGTTTTAACTGCTGTGTAAATGCATTTATGCCACCTCTAAGCAGCATTAAACAGTCTGTGTAAAGACACCTAAATGTCACTACAGAAGCACTTCTGTGCCACATTTGCAGGCGATATGGCCAAAAAAAAAATGCTAATCACGATAAAATTTGTTCAAATCAGTTAATATTGATAATTATCACGATAAATTTCAAATTTTATTTCTTTCACGTTTAAAGGCAGATTTTTGCTCCTAAGTGAAAGTTGTAAAAACCAGACTGTTAACTTTGGTTTTAAATAGTGGTCGACCGATATGAGATTTTTAATGGCCGATTGGCCGATATGAGGCTGATATAATACATGTAATTACAGTAAATGAGAGACAAATATAGGTGAAACTAAATGAACATTTATTATGCATAAACATTTATTAAAACCTAAATTTAAAAAATGTAAAGAACTGAGGTTGCATTTAGTGCAGCCTTTCCTTTATAAGTTTTATAACCCACCCAATCTGGCAACACTGGTCAACAGCTTGTCTTTCAAAATAAAAGTCTTGCATAAGAAAAACATTTAGAATGACGTTTTTTGTTGTTGATGTTGTTTCTTTGACTGTACACTCCGCAACCCTCTCAGAACATTCTTGCGACCCAGCAGTTTGCATCATTTGCATCAAATATTTGAAGGAGCCACTGAGATTGATCTTCCTATCCATCAAGATAGTGGCCATCAAAATAGTTGTAGGATGTGGAAGCACATTATTGCTGGACATTGTTCCTGTAATCATTTTTCAGGCTGCTCAATGTGCCCTGGTTGCCTCATTTGTTCTTGTGTTCTTATTTAATTGGCCAGATTCCTGTGAAAGATGTGCAGGCCATCTTTCATCTGAGATTAGACAGAAACCTGCAGCAGCAGTGTCCTGTTACCAGAGCTGATGATTAATCAGATAACTGTAGACTGATGTTATCTAACACCCCAATCAGATACTGCTCTCTCTCTCTCTCTCTGTTGCTCTTTCTTTTCCACTGAGCTGTAAACAGAGTCCCGTCTCTCATAGTAAGCTCATGTGCACTTCTGACTTACTGTTAAACGGACTCTTTCCTCAGCCATACGTAAACTGAGTCTTCTCTGGACATCTGTCTGTGGACAGAGTCGTTTTACTTGCCGATTAAACTAACTCTCAGAGTCCTTTGGGTTCTTTGTCAGGAAGAGTGGGCCGTATGGAGCCAGTGAAAGTAGGTCATGAGCGACTGATTGAGTTCTCTTTCTTGTGTGGGATTCACCAGTGCTGCTGTATAAATCTCAGTAAAACACCAGAGACCTTAGTCTTTGCATCATACGTCATCTTTTCAGTAATCTGTGAGGTATGAGTATCTGCATGGAATCTGCACTGAATTCCACAGATTCCATGGATTTTGAGCACAATTCATTACTAAAGTTCTACATATCTGTAAATCTGTACACATCTGTGGAGCTTTCTGCACACACACACTTAATATCCAGCGATATCGTTGACTTGATTGCACAGATACTATTTAAACTGAACTGAGCTGGATGATGACATCACTGAATTCAATGATGAACTGCCTTTAACTGAAAATTGCGTGTTTACTATTTTCCTTTTGCATTATTGACACACTATTTCCTATTTAATACTGTAAAGTTGCTTTGACACAATCTGTATTGTTAAAAGCGCTATATAAATAAAGGTGACTTGACGACTTGACACACACACACACATTTTAATAATTTTGCTCTCATATTGGCATTATATCAAGAATTGCATCTCTGTTAAAAAAAAAAAAATCATAAATAATATCTTCTAACCCTCTGTGCTCTTTTCAGTGGCATAATAATCTGTGTTGTTTTTGCTAGTCAGGGTTGTGTGCAGTGCTTGGGTTTGTTTCTGTGTGTGTGTGTGTGTGTGTGTGTGTGTGTGTGCACGCAGGGATTAGCTGCCTCACTTCACTTCTCCAGTACCCTCACTAACCGAGCCTGACAGTCACCTCATCACCTGACTCCTCATGCTCACTTCTCATTGGCTGGCTCCTGTCAGCCTCCATGTGGCAGTGAGAGCAGTGATGCCGAGGGGGCGGGGCTATGTGGCAGCTGTCGGAGGCCGTTGGGCCGCGAGGGTAAACATAGCAGGACTGGACCCACAGAAATAAACTCCAGCCTCCAATGGCCTGGTTCGTCAGGAGCCAGAGATCCTCGTCTGCGCTTCCCCACTCAGACCCCCAGAGACCCAGCAAGGGCAAAGGAACATGTGCAACCGATGACGCAACCGATTACATATGCAATGCTGATATTTCACATCAGCACTGACCTCCACTGGGTGCTGGGAAATTCTAGAAGCACTGCTGAGGAAACAATATAATTTACAATGATTTTTCCATATTTTAACATATTCCTTATTTGGACATCAACCGCCTTTGGGACAAGAAATATCACTTATCAGATCAAAGGATATAGTTTGTGCCACATTATATAATTTAATCCCAAAGTGGAGTGAACATTGTCCATTTTTAATTTTGTCAAATTTTGTCTTCACAAAACTATACTCAAACATTTTATTTCCAGATAAAATTGTTTTAGACGGCATGCAGTGTGTTGGGTTCACATTCAGAGCCTGTGATGGAGCTGTCCATTCAGCACCACAATGACATGCACTCACTCTGATTGGCTAATGCTTTTACAGGGACTCATTCTGATTGTCCAATCCTCTACCAATCAGAATCCTCTGCAGGATTGGAAAATGGGAATTATATGGCCATGTTTGAGGTTTAAAGGATGTGTTTGGAATCTTTGTAAATGTGCATGTGTGCTGGTCATTTAAGAAGTATCAAAGTCGGAAATAGTAGTCAAACTTTCAGGGGTGTCCTCATTCTAGTCTCTTCAAAAAAACCCAAAAGTGTCTCTTTATTTATCTTTCAATGCAGTGAACTTTGCAATTTGTGAAATTTACTAGTAATTTCTGAATGAAAATTGTTTCTACACCTTGTTTTTTCTGTGTAGGTGTGTTCACACTGACAGTGATTAAATCAGTGAAAGTCTGTGTCCTGTTTTTTGTTACTGGGTGACAATCACACGCTTTACTGTCTGCACTTCCAGTGGTAGTTTCTGCAGTGAATAACTGTGTATTTGCATAGATTTTGTTACATCGCCAACAATTGCTATCCCTCATGTTACCTCAAATCACTAACTCTCATTGAAATTTACTTCTGGTCACATTGATGCTGCAAATCACTGTCAGTTTAAGTACTCCTTGTGTATTTTTGTTCATATGTGACTGTGATTGTGCCAAGTAGGACTTGTTCCTGAAACAACACATTTTGTTGGTACAGAAACAAATTTTCTAACCTCAAAAATAAGAGGGAAATGATAAGTTAGAATACTATTCATGCCCAAAAACCCAACTCTAAACCTAAAATGTTATTGGTTGATATAAATGTTGTTCTGGGACCAATAAGGATGCTAATTCAGGAACATCTCTTACTTTGCAAAATCATGGTCACTGTATTTAAGAGTGTCTGGAGACTCAGCAGAGTCTTGTCTTTTATACTCAGTCAAATCTGAACGTCATATCCCTCAAAATATGAGTCTGCACCGAACACTTCTGTTGCACTTTACTGACAAATTCAGCCCTTTTTCCGAACACATATCAAAATATAACAGATGTTTATGTGTTCAGACAGCTTGTGGATGTTTCTGTGACCTGTGGGTCAATGGGATCAGAGAAACGCTGCTAGCCTGTACACGTGACTAGATATTTACCATAATATCAGCAGTGTGTATGTGTGTGGCATATAGCAGCTCAAACTGGAATAGAACAAAACACCAAACAATACATTTCTCTCATCCTCACACACACACACACACACACTCTGTTCGAAGTGTTTACCATCCATCTGTATTAAGGGATTAATGGACCAGCTGTCGACTGCCTCATAGTCCCTCACACACAGCAGCAGCAGTGAGACCAGACAGGAATCTCTTTGAGTCTGGAAGGAAGCGGGGGAGTGGCCTGAAGGATCTGAGCATGCTCAGTGAGAGCCGCTCATGCCCTCATCTGCAGGAAGAGAGAGAGAGGCTGCTGCATTTCAGAGAGGTGCACATGAGCGCTTCACACACAGGATGTGGAAGTATGGCTGGCCCGGCACTTTCATGCAGAATGAGGCATTCTGAGTCGGGCTGATCACCTGTGCTTGGGATCACCCGAACCGACCCGGATTAACATCCAGCTCGGGATGCCTTGGGAAAGGCGGCCCGTGAAATGGGAAGATGACACTGTGGGATCAGGACAGCCTGTACTGCACTAATGAAAGGCTTCAAGCTCGCCTGGTAAGATAGAAGGACAGATTCCACCGGTCTGTCATGGTCTGCCTCTCCTCTCTGTGCAGTGCTCGTTTCTGTGTACCTCTTATTTTAGTGTTGCAGGAAAGAGATTTTGACTTGCCATGCTCATCCTAAACACCTGCATTGTGCTGTATGAGCTCTGAATCTGTCGCTGTCAGAGATCTGCAATGACGTATTAATGTCCACTTGTTTACATCAACCAAGCACAGTGTCGACTTGGTCTGATGACTGAATTCACTCTGCATAGCTCCAAGCGATTGGCAGTCACACAGCTGAGGCCGAGATGGTTGACTTTAATGTTAAACTTTTATTGGTTATGTAACAGTGCCCTCTTAGATAGTGTTGGATAGTGGAAGCTCATTTAGGGGTTCTGAGTCCAGGACAGATTAATCTTTGAAGTGACAGTGCAGTTTTCATGTGATAATATCTTCATATTCTTTTGGAGTGTTTTGTATTGATACTAAATTCAGTTTTTCCTTTTTCTCGTTTCATATATGCACTGCTACATGTGAACAAAACAAAATGTCGTAGTGCGCAATTTGTGATATAGGTGCTTACTGGTGGGATGAAATTTAAAAAATTAGGAAAACGGTTAAAAATTTGCCAGTTTATGTTATGTTTATATTATGAAGCAGTCGCTTGATTAAAGAGTTTTAATTGTTTTTCACATTGAACTGTGTCTTGGACACTTTTTTTTGTCATTTGTAATGCAGTGCTGTGTGTTTCAGATCTGATAAACATGCTTAATGCAAATGTTTGTCAATTATGTTATGGTGCAAATCTGTTCCAGTAGATCAAAAGTTGATAAAGCTTGTGTTTATGAAGACCTTGGTGTTGAGATCTCTTATCTGATAGACCTAGTGTCTCAATCTTGTAGTCTACAGACATTTCAAATTCGTGATAAAAACAACTATTTCTGACACAGGTGATAAAACCTCAAACACAGATGACATATTTACCGTACAGAGAATTTGCAAGAAAATGTGCTGCAGGTTTTAAATTAAATGTAATATTTGATGAATAATAATAAAATTAATAATAATATTTAATTGTATGTGTGTATATATATATATATATAGAGAGAGAGAGAGAGAGAGAGAGAGAGTAACATAGTAAAAAGCATTTTCATTATTTAGTTCAAAATGAATAGCCTGGTCTTGGAAAGCTGTTGGTCTGCATCTTGGCCTCAAGGTGTCTAGTTCTAGTCTGAGGTTTCCCAGAAACTCCCCCTGTCTGCCATTGGTCAAACAGAAACATTCCCATCCCAAACTCACATCATTATTTGTGGATGGAAATTAGACCAATAATACCATGGTTTTCTAATATACACTATGGTACTGAATTATATTCTGTCCATCTTATTTTGCAATGTGGAATTATTTTCTGTGAATGTGCAAGACTTCTGATTCATTAGCCGCCGTAAGTAATAACTAAAAGAATAACGAGTGCAGTAAGCAGTTAAACTATTTGTGCTGCAAACCAATGTGTGTATGATAATGACAATACATTAAAACAATATGATAAGAAATACCAGATTGCAATATCGAGCAGTAAAACGAGATGTCTTGTACAGCTAAAATAAATGGTAGCAGATGACACCGGAAGCCAGTTGCAAATAGCTACACCTGCGCTTACGTTAAAAATCAGCAGATACAATGGTATTTTCATTGTATTGCAGTGCATTTCATGGAATTACAATAGTACATGTCAAAAGAGACAATATATTACAATAATACATGTTACAAAAACAGGGAATACCTTGGTATTTTTTGTACGTTTTTCCCTTCATTGGCGTATCTGTACAGATTTCTGCTCATTAGCCGCTCTGCGGTAACTGTGGACAGTCTCAGCATCTGTGTGCTGCTGTGTCCTCCGGTGGGACTCGTGCTCCTAGCGCTGTTAAATGAGCACTGCAGAGTGTGTCCTTGGATCGGGTCTCTCACTTTGTCTGTGTGTGTTTACTGCAGTGAAATCCAAGAGACATGTTGATATACAATTATGAGTCCCTCATGAAAACACATCGCAGATTTACTTCTTTCTTGCCATTTTGTTTACTTTTATATGATTTAAAAAAAAAAAATAATAATCCTGTTTGATAATCCAGATTTATAGTGTCTGTTTGTAGAATACAGTATAAAGAGGATGTACTTCCTAAGGCAGATGTGGTCACATGACCAGCTCCCTGTTGGTGCAGTCTGTCACAGTCGAAGAATGCTAGTGTGTTAGAGTGTTTCAGTTATACTGCACAGTATAGACTGCATACTGTTAAAAAATTACTGTGTGTGTATGTAGTATGGAATGATAAACATATCTGATGGTGGCTACATTACTTGACAGATGATCTGACTGTATGGTGTCCAATAGTTAAAAGTGCATTATGTAATATTGACAGCTAGTGGTTAAAAAGGGTACCGCAGTCCAAATTCAAAATATTGGAGATAGTTGTTTCTCTCATCCCCGCCCCCTCTTCCTCAGACTCGAGGTTCATGTGGGTTGCCAGATTGAGGACACACAACAGGAACGAGCACAACTGACAATGGAAGGTGACGAGCTTTACAATGTAATGTAATGACTTTTTAAACGGTTCCCGAGGCTTTTTAGGTTGGGTAGAATCTGTGATCTCTGACCCAGTTCGTTTGAAAGCTTCCATGGCTGCAATACGCTGTGTTTTCCACCAATTGGCAACCGGGGATGTCTGAACCCAATTGGGTAAACTGGCAGTGGGCGGAATCATAAAAACCAAAACAAAAACAGACATTCTGACATGGATTGCACATTTCAAAGTAGAATAACTGTCTGTAGTATTGTTTTTCGGAAAAGCAAGTATGTGAACTTGGCATGTTTCCTAAATATCTGCAAACACGTTAAGGTATTTTTATGCTTTAGTACAGTCAAAAAATTACATACAGCACCTTAAAAGATGTCTTTTTGCAGTTGGATTAAATAATAAGACAAGAAAGATATTTTTATTATGATTGATTCCTTATGGTTCAGTTGTCTCATGGAAAATAGAGGTCAAGTGAATTGCGTTGTGGGATATGCCATTCCAAGCAGTGTGCTCTGATGTATACTGTACATGTTGGCAATTGTACAGTAGTAGGTGAGCTGGGTATTCTATGCATACAAAATTTTGCATGCTTTTCACAGTATACATAGGCTACTGTTTGTTCTAAAGCTTTTATTATAGTAAAGATGGGCTGTTTGTTCCAGTTATGTTTGTGTTAATTCTATGGGGTGATTTGTTGTAGTAGCACAGACTTAGTGCAGTGAGTTAAAAAGCATTGAGCAGATTACAGGCCTATTTTAAGCAGAAATGCGCTGTCTCTCTCTCTTTCTCTCTCTCTCTCTCTCTCTGATTCAGTGTAGATCAGACTAGTTTGATTTGATTCACACATTCATGGTTTGATTTGATCTTTTGTTATTTTTATTGTCTTATTCCTGTCTCTATGTTTCTGTGATGTTGTGATAGTGAATCATCTGATTATTCTTGAATTATGATTACAATCTTATGTGACCCAAATTTGATCTCTGTGATACGACCCTAATTTAATGTACTATAGTTGTATACAACTGATCTGATTCTGATCTGATTTAATTTTGATCTCATCTGACATTGAGCTGATTTGAGTAATATAACTGAATCATGATCTGATGCAATTTTTTTAGACCCTAAACTGAACAGATGACAGTTTAAACAGACCTTTTTGATCTGATTAGACTCTCCTCTAATCATTACCTAATCTGTTCTGATTTTGATCTGACTCTGGTCTAATATACGTATACTTCCAGTCACATTTTTAGAATAATTAAGATTTTTTAATGTTCATAAGTCTCACCAAGGCTGCATTTATTTGAACAAAAATACAGTAAAAAATAAATAGTAATATTATGAAATATTATTGCAATTTAAAAGAACTGCTTTCTATTTTAAGATAGGCCCTACTGTATTTTGAAATGTAATTTATTCCTGTGGTGCAAAGCTGAATTTTCAGCATCATTACTCCAGTCTTTAGTGTCACATGATCCTACAGAAATCCTACAGAAAACACAAATAATTTTTGCTAAAGAAACATTTATTATTATCAATGTTGAAAACCGTTTGTGCTGCTTAAAATTTAGCAAAAGATTTTTATTTCAAATTAATGCTGTTTTCAAGTTTATATTTCTCAAAGAATCCTGAAAAAATGTATCATGGTTTCCACAAAACAACAAAAATAATAATAGAAAAAAAAAAACAGTTTTTAGCATTTATAATAGTCAGAACCATTATTAATAATTGAGCACCAGTTATAATTGAAAAATAAAGCTGCAAGCAGCAATTAAGGGGTCAAGCACAACAGAAGCAAAATGAGGAGCTAAGCATGGCATGGAGCATCAGACCAACTGCAACAATGAGTAATTAAAGCCATTTGAGGATGATTTAATCAAAATGGCTGAAAAATCATATATATAATCACTAGTAATACTGGTTTATCACTTTTTACCAATAGGTGGCACCGTTATTAAATTGATGTGGCATGGTCAGTGTGAGTTGACAATGGCACACACAGTGGCCCTGTCCCAAATGACACCCTAAACCTTCGCGGTCTTCCTCTGAGTCCGCACTTTCATGACGTAATACCGCTTTGACTGTCGGGTAGAAGTCTAATGCGGAGCTCGCCCCAGTGCGGGCTCGGCAGAAGTGCGGATTGAGGGTGCATAACGGCCGCAAAGGGGGCGCTCGCGAGCACCCTTCTGAACGCTAAAATGACAAATAGGACACCCTACGATCTCGTGGACATAACGGAGATGCGCACGCGGCGGCCATTGTAAGTCCGTAAGACCGCAAGTGCACATGAAGTGTTCCATTTGGGACAAGGGCCAGTTTGGTGTCAATATGTCAAAGCTTTGCAGAGATACAGCCATTTAGCCATTTAGAGTCATTTTGGCATCATGCCTTAAATTTGTTGCAGCACTATACAGAAACAGTTTTGTCTATGGACATGAAATCCATAACTTTTTGTCAGCAGTCTGAAGATGATCTGAGTCAAATTTGGTGAAAATCAGACAAACGGTCTAGGAGGAGTTCAAAAAAGTAGTCTTTAAAGTAGGTTTGGCCGACTATGGCAAAATTGGTATCTATATTCTCGGTATGACCCAAGGAATATATTGAGAGCAGTTTCATTACAGGCTAATATACTCAAAAGTTATTAGCATTTTTTGAAATTTCATTATAACTTCATTATAACCACAAGGTGGTGCTGCCCCAAAACCTTTGGAGTGCCATCAGCCAGGGCATGGTGCCAAAGACACATACTGAGTTTTGTAATGATATGCCAATGCATTTATAAAATATAGTATTTTATGACAAAATTCAAAATGGCCAATGCCCAAAATGGCTGACATGGGAAATTGTTGGGTATGGTTGAACTCAGCATGCTGCACTGAATCTTAAGAAACCAGTTTTTTTCCAAACCATTCAGAAGTTATAAGCAAAAATAGCAATTTTTCATATCTCCTCCGAAACTGTCCGGGTAGCCTCAGGTCGTGGTTCTTATAACACACACCAAGTTTGGTCTCAATACGCTAAAGCGCTGTGCAGATAAAGCCTCATGTCCATTTTGGCATACTCTTCATCAGATTCGTTCGCACATTATTCAAGAACGGTTTGACTAATCTACTTGAATTCCATAGTTTCTAGCCAGCGTGGTCTGAAGAAGATCTGAGCCAATTTTGGTGAAAATCAGACAAACCGTCTAGGACGAGTTTGAAAAAGTAGGTTTTTTAAACTATTAAAAATTGCGAAAAATCTTGACCTGTAGAATTTAACATTTTGGTGTGCATTCAACTTTGCATGAGCCAAGGAATCTGAGGAAAAAAGAATTTTGCTTCTAAACTCTGCAGTTCAAAAGTTATTAGCATAAACATATATGCAAATTTGAACTAGTTAGTGGTGCTAGAGGTTTTGAGTTCAAGACTCCAAACTTGCTATGGTTAATGTTGAGACTGTCCTCTATTTGCGTGCCAAATTTCATAACTTTCCCACAAGTGGTTCTATGGGCTGCCATTGACTCCCAGAGAAGAAGAAGAAGAAGAACACCAACGGATACAATAGTTGCCATCGCACCTTCGGTTCTTGGCCCCTAATAACTGAACACCAAATCAGCGTATTAAAATGATTTCTGAAGGATCATGTGACAATGAAGACTGGAGTAATGATGCTGATAATTCAGCTTTGTTATCACAGGAATTCATATTTTTGCCTCTTTTATCATCCACCAAAAAAATTGTAAGTCTCATTGTTAAGAAAAATAATAGCACATTGCTCTTCAACAACACTGAATATTTGAGGCATCATTCACACATATGCAATATGCAATAGTAATATTGGTTACAATACAAGTTATACAGTCCAAAATGTATGCGTGCAGGATTTGCTGGCATATGCATCACAGGAGCGGACAGAGTCAGCGAGCGAGTAAGAGTGAGAGAGGGGAGTGGTGTGATTGGACAGGGGGAGGGGTAGAGAGCCAGAGACTGGCTTGTTGTTCAGGCTGCTGACGTGAGTGGCTTCATTCAAGAAACCCATGAATATTAAATCAACCCCAGCCGCCACACTGCGCCGCATAGGAGCCGTTTTTCACGCCAGCTCACCGTCCTCCTGCTCCCGCTGACCCTGACAGAACGATAGCGAGCGACTAACAGGACAGCAGAGGAAACGGCCATGCGGAAAAGCGAGAAAATGAGAATGCTTGCTTGAAAAAACAGGGATGCTGGACTCAGAGATGATATGCTCCGCCTCCTCTTTTCCTCCTCTCTCGTCACATCACTCCATCCCCACACTGCAGCCGCACTGAATGAATGAAGCAGAGCCCAACGCTTTCATGTAGCCCCTCATGGCCACCAGGTTTGTCTATGTGTGATTTTTGCATGAAAATCATGAAGGGAAGTCATTGTTTTTGCATTTGCATGATGGGCAGTCGCACTTGACATGTCCATTAGCGACAATTTCCAGTATTTTAGTTATCACAGATGCTTTTGCCACCTTGCAATATTTAATTGAGTAATTTCTTTGATGTTACCAGCATCTTTAAACCCATCTAAGCAGTTCTTCTTGGAATTGGATGAATTGGATGTTTTTAGAAGAGTATCTGATATGCGTCATTTGATCAGAGCAATGCATCACATTTTCTGCATGTTGCAAGCATTTTTTATTTTTTTTTGCATCACATAGGAGTGTTTTCCCCACTTCAACGAGTGTGAGAAAGATGTTTATCACTGCTTTTTGCTCTCTGTGATGTAGGCTAGCGTGAGAGAGACGTATCCTCCGACTGGTGGTTTGAGAAAATGTCTTAGACCATGCGTGTTGGTTTTTTGGTCTCAACATTTAAGCACAAATGTGAAAACTGCATTCACACATACACATGTGAATACACCTCTGTGGCCTGTCATTAGGTCCCTTATGAGCGCCGCTATGACAGGTGAGAGGTGAGGAGAACCATACGGCCACCCACAATAACTGCTTTTTTCTATTGGATGTTAGATAAAGACATTTTATCACTAGCATCAGGTGCTGGACATGATGGACAAAGCTTTTATAGAAGACATGTTTTGAATGGATTACGAGCTAACTGCTTATTGGAATCTGTGCGGTATGTACTGTAGACATTTTTTTTAAATAATTCACACACTTTGCACAATATATGTACTATGTAGTGCACAACTAGTGGGTAGCAGTTTTATTTTAGTATCATTGAGACACTATTATAGTTTTTTGTTAATATTTTGAATTTGAGTTTTTATTTACATATTTTTATTTTTGTATAATTATGTTTATTGAATTGTGATTATAGCACAAATATAACAAGGAACCATCAAGAAAAGGGTACACACATAGCTCAGACTTGTAAGAGGAATACTTAATACATAATAATAAAATAAAAAAAGAAAAGATGAAGAAGAGTACAAAAGAATATTCAATGTCCAGAGAATTATAAAATGATGATATTCCTTGTAATGCACTGTAATTGGGATGAAGATTTTCATTTTAATTTTAGTAATTGTGTGGTGTTTTTGTCATTTTAAAAATTTTAAATGTATATATAATTATTTAAATGTCTATAACATTATTTTAGTTTAGTTAAACTGAAGGAAAATGAGAAATGTCGCCTTGCCAACTAGCTAAAATATGTTTTTTTTTTCAAAAATATATATATATTATTATAGTTAACATTTCTTTTATTTCAGGTAATGAAAATGTTTTTTTTTTATGGTTTTATTTTTAGTTAACTATAATAATTTTGGTGAGTAACATGGCAGTATGTAGGGGTGCACAATTTTTATTTATTTTTTTACAATTTATTTTTAAATATATCAGTAATTTATCAGTCAGTATTGAATATTTAATTCTGCATGGTTGTTTTTATGTTTTTACATTTTAGATCAGTTTTCATACTGTACATTATAAAAGTTGTGATGCCTAAATTCACTAATGGCATTTAAAATGATTTATTTTAGTATTTAGAATACTTATTTAGACAAAATATTACAGAATTTAAAATCAGCTTAGCAGTTAATTTACCAGAACTGTATGGAATAAAATCGCTGTCAAAAATAATCGTACGTAATTCAAAGCATTTGTGTGTCATTTTAATTTACTCGTGCGTAATTTAAAAGTATTGTATGTAATTCTGTTTTTTGTCAGAATTGGATTCCAAAATCTACGGCCACGACAGTTTACAGATAATCCAACTCTGACAAAAAACAGAATTACATACAATACTTTTAAATTACGCACGAGTAAATTAAAATGACACACAAATGCTTTGAATTACGTACGATTATTTTTGACAGCGATTTTATTCCATAGAACTGTGCTTCCCATCCTCACTTTGTATATGAAATCCGATGATGTACAAGAAAATATTTAAGCAGCTGATCTAACAGATTTTTGACAGCATGACAGATGTAGATCTATGCACCGGTAATTTGATGCCACTGTTTCTGTGAAGTGATTTCATCTGCAATGATTTATTCGCCGTCAGAACCTTGTACAACACGTGGATGTGTGTTCTGGGAGGGAACGGCTGCCTGAGTGCACAAGTGCATTAGGTTGATATGAACCCAGAGAGATTGTGAGGTGTTTTATGAGTTGCTGTATTTTCTCTCTTTCTCTCTCTCTCTCTCTCTCTCCCTTTATCTCTCTTTTGTCACACTGTGTTTGTTTTTCCAGACGGGCAGCTCTTAGCTCAGGTACCGAACATTAATAATTAAGATTGGTGCCCTTTCTGAGGGACAGATGAAGGGCTGACAGCAGGAAGATGGAGGATTGCTGCATAGAGAGATTGAGACAGAGATAGATGAAGTGCTTCCCCTTCTGATTGAAAAAAAAGCTTTTCATTTTCTGTATTATTAACATGATCTTGACCTTTGTAAGCAAATAGTCTGATTGAGAGATTCTGTGAGTTTGAGGTCAGCCAGTGAGTGTCATTCTGATGGTTCTTCCCAGAAGACGACTTTAATGTCTAGAGGTTACTCTTCATTAGCCTAGAAGAATTAATGGAGTTCTCAGTTATGCTTTATTTTAAGTATCAACTTTGCCTGAGATGTTTCTCCTGAAAGCTCTTTGGAGAAATAAAATGAGGCAATACAAAAGTATAACTCAGTTCATTTGGTACTGGAAAATTTAGAGAGATATATTTGAGTTCGTATTGAGATTTTTGATTGAATTGATTGAAAAATCTAAGCCTACATTGAGAACTTGTTGGATATTATATTTGTCTCAGGAGAAAAATATGAGAAAGAGGAGGAGACTAAAGGAAAGGTCTCTTATTGCTCTCTGTTTCATTTCATTTTTTCTTTCTTCCTTCCTTGTTTTTTACATTCTCAGTTTTGTGCTTTATAAAGATCATCAGATGTTTAGTTCCTGTGTTTTGACCAATCTTGTTTCTCTGATCTAAAAGCACCTTTTGAATTTACATTCATAATTTCTTCTAAAGATAATATGATGATGTCAGTGATGTGGAAATTCCCAGCAGAACTGTAGCGGGTTTTGATGTGACCCCCACTGCTGTGTTTTTGGTCAGAGTTGTGAGATGTCTGTCTGAATACATTCCTAGAAGCTGACAGGGCAGAGGTGAAAGGCCAATGAGTGGCCTGCAGGGAAAATGTGTGTTTGGTGGTTGACTTCTGTTGTTTTTAAAATGAGTTCATGGCTTATTATTAGTATGTTTATTAAGCCTTTTGCTGGTTTAAAGAAAACTTGAACCATCTCCCACATGAGCACCACAGATCAGTGTGTCTGGAAGTCGTGTGCTAACTGTCCGGCCATCGTCCAACAAACATTTGTATTCCTTTTGAAGTGTAGAATCTGTTTTTTACTGGATATTTGTCTTGTTTCTGTAGCACTGCCAGTAACTCGAACCGCAGCTCGCCGGCCTGCTCACCTGTCCTGCGTAAACGCTCGCGCTCCCCAACGCCCCAGAGTCCAGAGGGAGAGAACATGGTGGAAAAGAGCTCCGATCATTCCTCCGATAAATCCCCCTCCACCCCGGAACAGGCCGTCCAGCGCACCTACAGCCAGTCGCTTCACACCACCCGCCCCGCAGGGAAGAACTCCAAGGTAAACACGTGTGACTGTACTTACTGTACTTCTGCTCTCTCCATTTTCATATACTGCATGTCTTGCACATTTATTGCTACTATGGGATCAAATTTCTTATCAGTGTAGGTTTTTTAACTAAATTCTGAGTCACATTATAAAATTGCAGATGATTTATACTCATAGAGATGATAGTCCACATGTTCATACATGATAACAATGTTTACAGGTTTAGTTTTCCTGTAAATTGACTTCAAAACCCAGTGAGCTGCCTACCTAAAAAACTTTTTCAGACATCATATTATGTTAGCAGCATATTCATTGTGGCAGTCCCAGATGAGTCGATATATACTGTATATATATATATATATATATATATATTTACATTTATATATAGTCATTTAGCAGACG
>NW_015665026.1:463249-464671 GCF_001515625.1 Sinocyclocheilus rhinocerous
GTAATATATTTAATATTAATATGTATTTTATTATAATATCTTTAATTTAATATTTTTATTTGTACGTAAATATTTTGCTTCTAAAGATGTACAGTAGACTGCGAGGCAGCTCAGTAGATTTTGAACTCTTGCTTTCATTTTCATATCATTGCATCTGTTGAAGGATTTCATTTGCAAGATAAAAGGTTAAGTTTTCCTCTTCAAGAAGAACAATGTATTTTATGAAAAAGTATGTTTTACAAAAGGAAATCATTTGAGAAATACTTTATGCCTGTCACAATGTGAGGCACATTACATTCTGGTCTGATTTGAAGTCAGTAATCGTTGCATAATCATTTCATATCCATCAGCACCTCATGTACAGGAGTAATTCACAGAACATCTCTTCTGCTATGTGGAGAAGCTTTACCACCCAACAGTTTTTTTTTTCATTTCTCTGCACTTATTCATACAGTTTTGTTTTTGTTTGTTTTCTGATATCTGTTCTTCCTCTCGTGCATGCTAGTCACACAAGAGACTGTCTAAAGTAAGCATCACTCTTTTCTGCTCTACTGTACCTCCACTCTGCCTGTGAGCCATCCCATTATGCTCTGCTTCACCTGTCTGTGCTAACCTAGTATACTAAACAAACTCTGTGTGAAGCTAGCTAGTAATGCCAAGTTAAATGTTTTGAAGTGTGTCTAATACACTATGAAAAAAGTTGTTAACTTGTAATTGACAACAAACTGTACCGAGGCAGCATCACACCAAAGCAGATTTCAGTTAACGATGCCACAGTAGAGACAAATTACTTGTGTCGCAGAGGCAGAAAAACATATATATATTAGTAAAACATCTCACACCTGACCTCTTACTCATGATAAACTTTCTTTCCAGTATGACAGACTAAACCTGATTAAAGTAAGAAATCAGTATTTGTGCCCTTGAGTCCTGACCCGTCCTGTGAGAAGAGTCTGCAGTAGAGAACTGTAGAGTCCCAATGCTCTGTCCAATGCTCTCATTACACATCTGTCTCCATTCTGCTGATGTTTGGAGTTAGAGAAAGAGAGTTTTGCAAAGATTGCTTTTAGGTCTTTTATTTGTATGTACCATAAAACTGTATCATAATCACTGCTAAGATTGTTTTGAGGTAGTTGTGATGTTGTAGATCAGTTCTTTATAAAATGTACAAAACGTTTAGCAACATTTTAAAGAAAAAAACGTTTCATTTAGTGTAATTACTGCCCCCTTGTGGTGGTCATACAGGAATGTGTAATGATACAAGCACCGATGAAATCTCATACACAAACAGAGCTTTCCCATAATCCTTTGTTTTATGATATACTCAAATGAAGTGCACTTATACCTGTGCTGATCAAACATTTTTGATAGCTGCTAGCTAGATAGATAGATAGATAGATAGATAGATAGATAGATAGATAG
>NW_015665026.1:483320-485027 GCF_001515625.1 Sinocyclocheilus rhinocerous
ACAATGACAAATTCGAAAACAAAATAACAAGTCAGAAAACACAATGACAAATTTGAAAACAAAATAACATTAATAACAAACCAATGATTAATCCCAAACCAATGGCGCTGTCTCAAACTATATCTATTGTTATTTTGTTTTCTAATTTGTCATTGTGTTTTCTGACTTGTTATAATGTTTTCTGAATTGTTGTTGTGCTTTCTGAATTGTTATTTTGTTTTTTAGACTTGCATTTGCGTTTGTAATTTGTTATTTTGTTTTCAGAATTGTGATTTGCTTTGCACTTCTCGGCCACCGTAGCGCAATAATTCTGACTAAAATATACATTTTGCTAAAATATTTGTAGTTGGACAATAAATGTGCCATGTGTACAATTTTAAACCTACAGGTAAGTGTATTTTATGATAGCAGTAACTGTAAAGTGACTATTGTAAAGGGGTAATCAAAATATAATGCAATTAATCTGTGCTTTTGTTTTTATTTCTTTCATTTTTAGTTTAGTGAATTTAACTTCTGCTTTAAAGAGCATTGATTTAGTTTTTAGATTGTAATGTTACGATGTAATGTGATTTTAGCCCCTTTTTGCACATAATAGCCCATAGCATGGTTACTTTCACTATATTTGTTTTCATTGTCTTTAACCTGTAACTTCGTGGCATACAACTCGAGAAAAAAAGAAAAAAAAAAAGAAGCTAAACATATCTTTGGAAAGCTGATTCCATTTTAAGATACAATCAACAGAGCAGGTATAATCAGTGTCTTTGCCAACAAGGCTTCATGCTGTGATCCCATTGTGTTTTCCAGCTAATAGCTCCCAGCTATTGTCATCTGCAGTGCAGGCATCTGTTTACAAAAAAAAAAAAATGTAGGCAGAATTTTTTTCCTTTTTCAGTGTGTTCAAAGTTCTATTACTCAATATCAGTAAGACTTACAGTGACACTCCTAAACAGAACAAACCTCAGAGTGTCGCCTTTCAAAAGAGACCAAAACCATGCATATACTGTACTCCAAATGGTTCAAGAACAGCATGCAATTTACTTTGGGTATGCCTTTTGTAGGCGTTCTAAGCAAATTTTACAGGAATGCTAAGGGGTTAATATAAACATTGCTACATTGGACAACACTGGGCATGGCTTTATCAGTTGTAGGATGATGAGAATCATGTGAATCTGGGAGGTTGTCTCCTCCCAGTGTTGTTTGAGTTAAACTGCTTTCACAGACATTTTCATGTTGGAAATGATTACCTCTTTCTTCTGTAAGGCTGGATGTTTGACCTGACTTTTCCCAGCATTTATTTTCCTGTGGGAAAGAATAGATTTTTTTCTTCGGGTCAGCCAGCTCTTAATGACATTTTTTCATCATTTTACAAGTGCCTTTGTGATGTTTTGTCAATGTGTTATGGTTGGTCATAACCTCTGGGCCATCTCTATGAAAGTGCACTGCAGAATGGCAGAACAAAGCCTGCAGTGTTCTTTCTCACAAATAAACAGTGTTTCTTTTTCTGCCATGGATCAGGCTATGTTACTGCTCGAACATAATACAGCTAAAAATTTAAATGCATAGTATAGCTCAGATAACTTGGTTCTGAAGGAATTTGATGAAAAACATTTCAGTTCATATGAGATTTTGAGGTCTCCTGAAACTCATGTCAGATTACTGTTTTCTCTCTCTCTCTCTCTCTCTCTCTCTCTCTCTCTCTCTCTCTCT
>NW_015665026.1:485356-509983 GCF_001515625.1 Sinocyclocheilus rhinocerous
AGATAGATAGATAGATAGATAGATAGATAGATAGATAGATAGGAATATGTGGACAACACACAGGTATACCTGCAGATTTTGAATTAAACCCTGTGATGTGTGTATAGTATGTATATAGTCTAATATACGTGTTTGTATGTATTTGAATGACTACCTTAAAAACTCACTCTAATGTTCCTCTGTTCTTCTCTTGTTTCTTCCACCATCAAATTCGGATTCTTCAAACACACAGAAAAGTCAAAGCTGGTATAACGTAAGTCTGTTTTTATTCTTTTGTATGTTCTACTTATATCAGTGATTTTTGATATTCAATGTTGTGTTGTGTGTTTGTATGATATTGGCATTTAGGGCTGGGCAGTATATTGAGTTTGTATGATATATCAATATATTTTTTATGAACGATATGATATGAGGCAATACCACCTACAGTATATCGATATACAGTAGTCTGATACAAGCGCATCTGAAAAATAGCAGAGGACACAGAGTTCGCTGCTGCGGGGAAAGTGCATAATCCAATTTGTCCTAAACATGAGATATACTTATATAAAGGGCTTTAAAATAACTGGTAGGATATAGTTAGCACGTATAGTTTAAAGCTGTTTGCCCCGTTAGATGCTCTGACAGATACATGTGCTGCCTACAGAGACGCAACTTGTGCTGTTTAATGTGTTTGAAACGTACATTTCACACATATATTCTCCATCTTTATGTGTTAGAAAGTCATAGAAATATTTCCATTTTGCTGTCAGGAGCTCATGAGCCTTCTGCATGTGATTTTCCGCTAAACTTCACAGACTTCAGGGAACATGCGCCATAAAGGAGCGCAATACGGTGACCGAGAAGTGCAAAGCAAATCACAATTCTGAAAACAAAATAACAAATTACAAACGCAAATGCAAGTCTACAAACAATTTTAAACCTACAGGTAAGTGTATTTTATGATAGCAGTAACTGTAAAGTGACTATTGTAAAGGGGTAATCAAAATATAATGCAATTAATCTGTGCTTTTGTTTTTATTTCTTTCATTTTTAGTTTAGTGAATTTAACTTCTGCTTTAAAGAGCATTGATTTAGTTTTTAGATTGTAATGTTACGATGTAATGTGATTTTAGCCCCTTTTTGCACATAATAGCCCATAGCATGGTTACTTTCACTATATTTGTTTTCATTGTCTTTAACCTGTAACTTCGTGGCATACAACTCGAGAAAAAAAGAAAAAAAAAAAGAAGCTAAACATATCTTTGGAAAGCTGATTCCATTTTAAGATACAATCAACAGAGCAGGTATAATCAGTGTCTTTGCCAACAAGGCTTCATGCTGTGATCCCATTGTGTTTTCCAGCTAATAGCTCCCAGCTATTGTCATCTGCAGTGCAGGCATCTGTTTACAAAAAAAAAAAAATGTAGGCAGAATTTTTTTCCTTTTTCAGTGTGTTCAAAGTTCTATTACTCAATATCAGTAAGACTTACAGTGACACTCCTAAACAGAACAAACCTCAGAGTGTCGCCTTTCAAAAGAGACCAAAACCATGCATATACTGTACTCCAAATGGTTCAAGAACAGCATGCAATTTACTTTGGGTATGCCTTTTGTAGGCGTTCTAAGCAAATTTTACAGGAATGCTAAGGGGTTAATATAAACATTGCTACATTGGACAACACTGGGCATGGCTTTATCAGTTGTAGGATGATGAGAATCATGTGAATCTGGGAGGTTGTCTCCTCCCAGTGTTGTTTGAGTTAAACTGCTTTCACAGACATTTTCATGTTGGAAATGATTACCTCTTTCTTCTGTAAGGCTGGATGTTTGACCTGACTTTTCCCAGCATTTATTTTCCTGTGGGAAAGAATAGATTTTTTTCTTCGGGTCAGCCAGCTCTTAATGACATTTTTTCATCATTTTACAAGTGCCTTTGTGATGTTTTGTCAATGTGTTATGGTTGGTCATAACCTCTGGGCCATCTCTATGAAAGTGCACTGCAGAATGGCAGAACAAAGCCTGCAGTGTTCTTTCTCACAAATAAACAGTGTTTCTTTTTCTGCCATGGATCAGGCTATGTTACTGCTCGAACATAATACAGCTAAAAATTTAAATGCATAGTATAGCTCAGATAACTTGGTTCTGAAGGAATTTGATGAAAAACATTTCAGTTCATATGAGATTTTGAGGTCTCCTGAAACTCATGTCAGATTACTGTTTTCTCTCTCTCTCTCTCTCTCTCTCTCTCTCTCTCTCTCTCTCTCTCTCTCTTGCGAGAATAATCTGTGAAGTTCTCTTATTGTCTACATTTTATCCCTACATTTTACATTTTAAATATGTAACATTTAAATTATTTCCCCATAATCACTTTAAAAGCAGAATTGAATGTTTATATAATGCACACTATTTTGCAGTTTTTCACAGGCATATTTTTTTGCAATTTGATGGACAAATACTGATTATTATATTATATTATATCATATTATATTATATTGTTTTATTTAATGCATTTTCATTGCTGAAATTCCACTGATAAAATAAAGTGAAAACATGAATTTTCAATTTGAAGCAAGTGATCTGCACCAAATTTTGACATGTGAATGGATGATAGTTCAAACTTGGCTTAAAAATGTAAGGGGGGTACAAGGGCAGTCTGAATGAGTATGAAGCTTCTGCATGTCTCCATAAACAGAAGAAAACAAGATGTGTGGACACCAGCAGCTGTGTGCAGATAGCAGTGCCTGTTAATAAAGATCAGCTGGAAACAATGATGCTGGGACTCTCTCCTAGTGTGAGCTTATCAGAAAATATTAAACTTTGCTCATTTTTGTTTTTCCTGGGTGGACAGATGAGACAGACACAAGCTGTAAGATGTCAACTGTAAACACTCTTCTGACATCCATTCCAGTTGGGCATCAGTGAAGAAAAAGCATTTTCGCCACAGGACTGTAAATAATCACATCCCATGTGGTCGCGGGGAGGGTCAAGTCATTTTTATTTTGTAGCGCATTTTACAATCCATTACGTTTCAAAGCACCTTTACAGAAAATGATGCATTAGGCCTTCAAACCCTGAGTGAACAAGCGAAGAGCAACTGTGGCAAGGAAAAAAAATACTCCATATGACGTTAAGCCAGCAGAGAAAAAATCTTGAGAAGAACAGGACTCATCCTCCTTCTTCTCCAATGACCACACCTGGTTAGATTTTGGTAACTATCTCAAATGAAATACCAATTTGACCCAGACTTGATTTGGCATCAAGTGACAACCCAACATAGTTGTTCAAATAAGGGACTTTCTTAGAGCTTCCAAAACAAATGCAATGAGATGATTCTACTGAGTGTCTTGCTCCTGAGCTGAACAATGAGTCTGCCTCAGTAGCGGCCTGAGATGTTTTGATTGAGAGGGGATTGAAGGAGAGGCCAGAAAGAGAGATGATTCACCCATTTGGCATCCCCTCAACGTCCCCCCTTCCTCTAGCGCAGGAAGTTAACTAGAGTTCGTTCACCCCGTGAGAGTGCGAGTATGAGGGAGAGAAGGAAGACTGAGGCGTTGTCCTTGGCTGCGCCTAAACACTAACACCATAAAATGACTTGTGCACAATGGGGGCCTCTGTGATTCTCTCTCAAACTTTCTTTATCTCTCCATCCTATATTTTCCTCCACCTCCCACTGTTTTGATCTTACTCCCACCTCATGAAGCCAAAAAACTTCTGCTTTTCATGCTATTTTTTGGGGGTTTTGTAATGAAATGAAAACATTTGTGGAAGCTGAAGTGTCTTGTTCAGGCATTAAGCGTCTCAGGGTCTTCAGGAAACTGACAACAGCAGCTATCACTGCAGTATAAATGGTGTTTTTGCAACATTTCTGGAGAGACATGAAATCTAGGTTGGCCTGGGATTGGGAGGGGTGTAATGACAGTCCTAGGAGAAGCATATAAATCTCACAGCTCTTCGATCATGAGTGAGAAAAATGTACAGCCTGAAGCAAAGAGCTTACTACATCTTGACACGGCCCCTCCTCTCTCTTCTCCTTGGCATTCTATTGGCCAGCTGGCTTCCCTAGCTCCTCCCCCTCCCTGTTTCTCACACACAAACATTCTCTCAGGCCACTCCCATTCCTTTTGGCACAATTGTTTTGTAGAAAGTCTCAGTGAGAACTCTTTCCTGCCATAGTAAAGGGTTGCTTCAGCTCAAGTTGGTCTTTCTGTGAGATTTAATGAGACAAATTTTGCATCCTCTGGGAAGAAATTTACTCAAAAGCGACTCACAGCAGATGAACGCATCTTGGCTTGCAAGGATATTAATGTGTGCAATTTTGAATATGCATGCTGAAGAAAGAATTTTGAAAGAAAAAATATTTTTTGAAACATTGTAAAGTGGCAACGTTCCTCAGTTATTGGCTGGATCTGGAACTGCTTCTTGTATTTTGTAAATTTGGTGGATCAGCAGGTGTAAACCCTAAAACAAGAAGAGAGCAGCTGCAAGGAACATTTCCATTCTGAGAGCATCAAGTGATCAATTCCAAAGGACGAACATCACTACATGTTACCACTAACTGTCCTCTGTGTCTTGTTAAAAATTTGACTCATTTCCTGAGGAAAACGTGCTCCATTTTCATTGTCAAGGGCGATGTGTGTCTTTCAGTGTGAGGATTTTTCCTGCTGCATGTGGAAGATTGTTTGGCTGGTGTTTAGGTGCTGAGACTCACTTAAAAAACAAAATAGGTAATGCCAAAGTACAGTTGCAGAGGTTACTCCAGGTCATTTTAGAACGTGGCCTGGTGAAGCTGCACTGGAGCTCAGGTCACATGCTGAAGCATTGCACCACTGTCAGGAGCTGAGACAATAAGTGGCAACGTCTCCACAACTAGACAGGAGCGATGGAAGTCCTCTGTTTTGAGGCTGAGTCTGATTGGCTCTACGACTGGGAGGCGGTCCAACAACCCGAAGTGCCCCTGTGTGATTGGACGGACTGGGACTGGGATTCTGAGAGTGTTCCTGCTGTAAGCAACCAATCAGAGAGGAGAAGAGTAGACAGTTATCTCCCTCCTCTTGTTTAGCTTTGGTTATGTTAGATCATGAGCATCTTCCAAACTGTTTGTGGTTTCAGTCAGGACTGGCCTGCAGAGGAACTGAAGTGCTTATTCAGTACATTGGCGTAGATAATGAAGCCAACAGAGCATTGAAAATATATATTTTTTGTAAAAACTTTTTTTATGTTGTATATGGGGGACACAAATGGCACCCGTTTTGTATAATGATCCTTTACAGTTTGTCTTCTTTGTACCCTCTCGGAAATGCTGAATGTTTTGACTGTCTCTGTTTGGATGTTTGTGGCTGTATGTGTGTTTATGTGTACTGTACATAGCTGGTCTCATTCTCTCTCTCCTCTTGTCATTCAGGTTTTGAGTCCCACATACAAACAGCGAAATGAAGACTTCAGGAAGCTCTTTAAGCAGCTGCCTGACACAGAGCGCCTCATTGTGGGTGAGTCTTATATTTGATCTTTATGCTACGGTATAATAGGTATTAAAATTTTCACAACTTTTATAAAAAATGTAGATCCACTAGTGATAGCCTATTATATTTTTGGTGTGTGATTGGAAACAATATGTAAAAAAAATATGTATGAAAGGGGCTGCTGTATCCTAACATCCATGACCTCTGACCTCTCGCCTTATCCTGACAGACTACTCCTGTGCCCTGCAGAGAGATATCCTCCTGCAGGGTCGCCTCTACCTCTCTGAAAACTGGATCTGTTTCTATAGCAACATATTCCGCTGGGAAACGCTGGTGAGTTGATGAATTACTCTCATCTTAGAGGGAATCAGTCTCTCATGCCATATTCTTGAACCGCTGAAACAGAAAGCTGTGTGAGGGGAAGCAGCTAATTTTGCACGAAAATCACATTTCTGCCTTTTTTTTTGAAGATACAGTGAACATGCTGTGTTGAGATGTGGCTTCTGCTGGTTTGTTGAGTTTGTGGTGTCTTGTGTGTGTAGCTGACTGTGAAGTTGAAAGATGTTTGCTCCATGACGAAAGAGAAGACTGCTAGACTCATCCCCAATGCCATCCAGCTGTGCACAGACAGTGAAAAGGTAAACACAGGCCTTTGACTTTTGCATAACACCAGTAGTGTACCAACACTAAACATCTACATGTTCTCCTCCAGCACTTTTTTACCTCATTCGGGGCAAGAGATCGGACGTACATGATGATGTTCAGACTCTGGCAAAATGCTCTACTGGAAAAGGTTGGACAAGACATGGCATTATATCCAGTGATCTGTTGAAAACAAATGCTTGGTTGCCATGTTCACCCACCGTGTCTCTTGTTTTTATTTAGCCATTGTGTCCCAAAGAGCTGTGGCACTTTGTCCATCAGTGTTATGGGAATGAACTGGGTCTGACCAGTGATGATGAGGATTATGTACCTCCTGATGACGACTTCAACACCATGGGGTGAGTTTTCCCCTGTCATGAATGTTCAACCATTTAGGTGATTCATAATTTACAAATCTCCACCCTCTCTCACGGCTTTGTTAGAAGAGGTCCAGAAAACATATGTTAATTCGTAATTTAAGAGATTTCTACATTTTCATGTGACACTGAAGACTGGAGTAATGATGCTGAAAATTCAGCTTTGCACCACAGAAATAAATTAAATTTTTGAATATATTAAAATAGAAAACTGTTATTTTAAATTGTAATAATATTTCACAATATTACTGTTTTTACTGTATTTTTGATTAAATAAATGCAGCCTTGGAGAGCATAAGAGACTTGTTTTAAAACATATATTTAGCCACTCTCGATTCAATAAATTAAAAACACCATCAAAATCAGCAAATCAAAAGTACCCAATCAGATATACCTAGTCAAACTTGGTGCATCCAATATTCAGATGACCATTAATTTGTTGTAGACATCTTCATATCTCCTTTTCACCCACTATCCATCGGTCCATCCCATTGCTATCTGTGGGAGAGGGTCTATTCTTCTGCCCGAGCTGGTAATCTTGACCTGCAGCTGTTGCCCTTCTCCCTGGTGCAGGTACTGTGAGGAGATTCCCGCTGAAGAAAACGAGGCCAATGACAACTGCCCCAAAACCCCAGATGCCAAAATGGACATCAGCCCCCAGCTCCACAGGAAGGTTTTCCCCAACAGCAGTCTGAATTCCACAGACAGCACAGACGCTCCGGTCAACGTAAGCACCAGATCCCTTCACACAACATATCACTGCGTTACTGTGGGAATAGTAGTTTGTATGACATTAATGGTTTAATGTTGCCATACCTGACCACTACACCATAATGTTAGGATGGCAAACGCTACGTATGTTTTGAGTGATTGATATTCTTTCTGTCTGTGTAGTTTGACGTGCCCCCAGTGGAGGACTTTAGTGGCTGTGTCCCTGAAGACCTCCTACCCCTGCCGTTACCTGACAACAAGCTGCCAGAGACTAGTGGCTCCGCCCATGTCCCCACCCCCTCACCCTCCCTTGACTTCAACGACAATGAGGACCTTCCCACTGAACTCAGCGACTCGTCAGAAACACATGATGAGGGTGTGTACGCTCTCTCAAAAACGGATTTTTACCATTTGTATATACTGCACCACATCTGGTCTGACACACGGACTCTTCCTGTTTCTGTGTTCTCAGCAGGGGAAGTGCAGGCCTTCCAGGAAGATCTGAATGGGAAACTGTACATTAATGAAGTGTATAAGTTCAGTGTGGATAAAATGTATGACATCCTCTTCACTGAATCCCAGTTCATGAGAGAGTTTCTGGAGCAGAGACGCTTTTCAGGTTGACCATTATGGTCTGTCTGTCTGTCTGTCTGTCTATCTGTCTATCTATCTATCTATCTATCTATCATCTATCACGTAACAATCATATATCTAACAGTCTTTATCCAACTGTCTATCTATTTGTCTGTCTGTCTTTCTGCTTATATCTGTCTGTTATTGATTTCACCTTTTTTTTCTCTTTTCAGATGTGGTCTATCACCCATGGAAGAAAGAGGACACTGGTAATCAGACCAGAGAGATCATGTACACCATCTCCCTCTCCAATCCACTGGCCCCAAAGACGGCCACAGTCACAGAGACGCAGGTGAGCTCACCAGAGCAGATAAACAAGCCACATACAGTATACGGGACGTGTTTCATGTAGTTTTGTCTTTTGATTACGCTGTGAAAAGCTGTTTCTTTGTTTTTCTTCCAGACTCTGCACAAGGCCAGTCAAGTGAGCGAGTGCTACATCATCGACGCTGAGGTGATTGCTCACGATGTCCCGTATCACGATTACTTTTACACGCTCAACCGCTACATGCTCACCAGAGTCGCCAAGAACAAGTGCCGCCTGAGGTAAAGCTTGTGCTCTATATTTATTCATTCTTTACTCTATCTTTAATCCAATAAATATCATTATAATATGTAATGCTCTGTGCTATACAACAACATTTATAGCATGTAAGGATAAAATGCTGTGTTTTTTCTTATGAATCTAAAAGGGTATCAGCTGAACTACGCTACAGGAAGCAGCCATGGGGACTGGTCAAGGGCTTCATTGAGCGAAACTTCTGGAGTGGCCTGGATGAATATTTTAGGTATTTAGGTAAGTTTTGGCAGGGATTAATAAAATAAAGCTGCGGAATAAATTATAAAAATCTACACCTGACCCACTAACACTTGCAATCTCTATTCTTCTTCTATTCTAACTACTTGTTTTATTTTGATTATATATATATATATATAAAATTGCTACATGGTAGACTAACCGGGACTTGTCACAGCACTTATATATTGCTGCTCTTTTGTTGGTTTGATTGCTTCTATTGTCCTCATTTGCAAGTCGCTTTGGATAAAAGTGTCTGCTAAATGACTAAATGTAAATGTAAATAAAAATGATGAAGATAAACAATGTTTATGCCAATAATGGTCTTGAAATGAACTTAAAATCAGATCAAATTTTTTAAATATTTAATTTTATTAAATTTTATAGTAAAAGATAATAAAATAATAGAAATAAAAACGCACAGGACATGATAGAAAGAATAAAGATGAAAACAATATCTGTTTCTTTCTCTCTCTTTGCTCTATGTGTAGAGCTGGAGTTGAGTAAGGTACAGCTGGTGCTATCTGAACCTCACACACAGTCTCCCAAATCCAAAGCGCTACGCACAGCTACAATGAGGCGGAGGAAACGGCCCCTGACGCACATGAGGCAGCAGCACCTGGACGAGGCGCTCAGCCCCGTCACCACACCTGAGGATGAGAAGAGTGTCATCCATCGCATCAAACACGTGGCAGGTGCGACATTAGCCAAATCTCAAAGACACTTTATGCATTATCCCTGGATAATAATGTTGTTTTGTTGTACTTTTAAAGTACTCTCTCTCTGTGTTATTGATTATAATGTATGTGCTGTCGCAGGATCCACACAGACCAGACACATCCCAGACCATGGATCTGAAGGCCTGGCTCTCTACAGTGTTTCCAAACTCCTGCTTATAATCAGCTCTGTGTAAGTATTCTCAGTGGGAATTAAACAACAAAAAACTTATTTTCTCCACTCCTTTTCTCCCAAATTGCTCATTTTAGCACGTGCATCTCATTTATGAAGCAAGGTTCCTGGTATAAAATACAAGAATTTGATTTATACATACTGTAGCATGATACAAAAGTATAGAGTATGCCTTTTTAAAGTCTGAGGTCTGATTTCATTCTGATTAATCTTCATACTGTGTCAGTCTGTGTCAGATTAAAAGGTTTCTCCATTTCTTTCACATGTTTCATAGTGCCTGTATAAGTAGCTCAAACTGTTGATCAGCTGGAATTTGTTACAGTCTGTTGTTCTTTGGCTTCATGTCTTTTCTCTCTTCTGTTTTCATTACATCCTGCAGGATTTGTGTAAGGTATTCGATGCTTTCATCTGTATGAATGTTGATAGGCACCGATCCCGTGGGAAAAACTCGAGATATTCTCTATTCATATTGGTGAAACAGATCTGGCAAACTATCCAGTGCATATTTGTGTTTGCACTCTGGAGAGCGTCAAAAGGTTTCTGTTTACATCGTGCTTTAGCGTTTAGCGTTTAGCAATGTAGCCAATCACAGACATACCATTGATTTCTTGAATGCAATTGCCAATCAGAGGCGTTTAAGTTAGAATCCACTCACCGCTCAAAACACCAGAGTTTTTCGGCCACATACACGCTGCAAAGTTTCGGGAATGACATTCACATATTTTATGCTGGATTCACACTCGAACGAGTAATGGATGGGACAAAAATACTGTATACGTGAACATGTTCATTGAGGCTAGAGCACACTCACTAATTTTTGAAGCACCCTCAGTATTTAACTCTGGAACCAGGCCTGGATAAATCTGTGTTTGAGAAGTTATCATTATCAGTAGCTCATATTTAGGCGATCGCATGGAGATTTATGTGGCAGTAGGCTATGCTTCAAAGTTGGAAAAATGAGCAGGATATTTGGTCATTTACTCTGTGAAAATCTCTATACTGTTAAAGTAAACATTAATGCACACAGGCTTCATTGAATACTCCTTGCATTTGTTGATTTCATCTTATGTGTGGATTACTGGGTTTTATTTAGTGTGTACAGCTCTGATAAGTAATAAACAATGTGATAATGCGGCTGGCCAATGTTAACTTTATTTTAATAAAAACACAAAACATGGTTATGAAACATGGCAGAAACATAAATCGGCGCCAATGATGAGCGTATAAATGCTGTCAAAACATTTTCAGCTGTACTGAGGTTTTTTTTGATGTAGCTGATATAGAGCGGTTTATAAGCTGATCTGAGTTTGTCCTCTTTTGTTCCTCAGCCTGGTGCTGCTGGTCTTTTTGAACATGATGCTGTTTTATAAGCTCTGGATGCTGGAATACACTGCTCAGGGTTTGACTTCCTGGCAGGGTTTCAGATCTCATGAAAGGTAACTAGATCCTTGAATGTGTTTATTTGTTTATTTGTAACTTGTCCTGCACTATTTGTGCCACTCTGCAAAACATGATTTTAGTCATCTGTATTTTTGTTAGTTTTCTTACAACATCAATTTAATTGAGAAGCAGCATTGCATAAGATGGAAGTTCTTACTTCATTACACACCTAACTCAGCATATATTCTCTAAAAGGTCTGATTATCTTCTTTCTTTTTCAGATTTTGCTTTTCAAGTCAATTTTTCCTAGGAAAAAATACTGATTATTAAACACATTTTCAGCATTTGAACATGAATTATACTTGTGTGAGGAATGTTTTTCGCTCTGTGTGTGTGTTGCAGTAAACTTCCAGAGACACAGATTGAATGGGCTCAACTTTTGAAATCTCAGCAGCGTTACCATGAAAACGAGCTGGAGAAATGGAAGGAAATAATAAAGTCGTCTGTGCTTTTGTTAGATGAGGTAAGATCGAGTACAAGTTTGAAATATGTGAAACTTTCATAACTGCATCATATTAATAAAACAATATAGAGTGTAAAACAATAAGGAATAAAGAAACTTAAAGGGATAGTTCACCCAAAAATTTCAATTCTGTCATCATTTACACATTTTCATGTCATTCTAAACCCATATGCCTTGCTTACTTCAGTGGACCCCAATAGGTGAAAACTGGAAGAAATAAGTGGTCCATATGGTTATATTCTAAATGTTTAGAATGAACTATTCCTTTAAACTGCAATCACTACAGGATTTCAAAGATGTATTTGTGTGTTTACAGATGAGAGAGTCTCTAATGAAGCTACAGAAAGGTATCGGGTTAAAAGACTACAATTCAGACAGTGAAGAAAGTCGCTATCACTGACAAACAGAGTCCCGGCTCAGCGAATGTGATGAACATCTCCACATGTAAGCGATCAGATGAGCTGAGCTGAGCTGGCATGGTAAGTGGGCGGCACTGACTGAACGGCTCTCACAGGCCAGCTGACAGCAGACACTGAAGGAAACCCAGTACTGTAAGTTCTCTGTCTCCTCCGTGATGAAAGAGATGGGGAAAAAAAGGAAAGCAGTCGCTTGATTGGTATTTTCATCCAGGGCTAAAACAAACTCAACCAAAACAATTCAACTGTAACTGCAAAACGGACACAGACTCCCTGGTTCAAACACTCGGAAACCTTCAGCAGATGTTGGAACTCGACAGCATCCCTTTTTTAAAACCTTTTGGAGTCTGGGACCAGATGAAGTAAATATGGAGTTGCTATCAGCAAGTGTTACGTGGACATGTACACATTTATTTATAAAAACAAAATATGGAATTGAATGATATTATGATGCACATGAAGACATATAATTTCTATGTAGAGCTATATTTGTTGCCAGAGTACATTTGTAACAGGCTTCCATGGAGAATCAAGGCTGGTTCCTTGATAGATTGCGCCATGGTGCATCAACTATATGCAACTGGTTTATCCTCCCGTTTGGAGGAACGACTTCTTCTGATTGGTTGATTTGCAATGGCGAAAGAGCCACGGTCACTAAGGTTGAACGGTAGAATCATATACCATATACTTTGTTCCCAAAGTTTCAGGAATGATTCTGCATATTTATACAGGATTCTCTCTCGAAATAGCACTGATTGACAAAGTGATAACCATAGCAATGGATGGGTCAAAAACATACTAAGGCTAGATCAAGCTAACTTCAGAAGCACCCTCAGTGATCTAATTCTGGAACTGGGTCTGGTGCAGAGTAAACTATAAGAAATCCATTTTAGCTTGATTTCCCTGAAAAGTGAAACACTGTGGCTCTGTGGTGCTATCAAAACATCCCAACCATCTTGACACAGCATTGGCTCAAACAATAGCGTGAGTTTGGGGCGGGACCCAAAGTTTTATTTAAAAAGATGGTTGCTAACAAGTGGCTAAATGGGACTACAGAGGTTGTTAGGCAATGAAAAGCAAAATCCATCTTTTAAAGTTTTATGTAAAGACGAATCACAATCAAAGTTGTGATCACTTTTGAAGACTATCATGATCGTAGACTTTTGGTCACAGGGCTTATTTTCTGCAATAAACCTAAAGCCAATGGAAAAATTATTTTGGGTTTTTGGCGAGGGAATCAGGGTGATGCTAACTTTTGTCCTGCAAAAATGTGTCATCACTTCAGCGCTCTGTTGTGAGGATGTGTATGGGAATTGGGATGCAGCCATCAAGTCAACCAAACCTCTCATGCAGTAACGGTTGTGGAATATTAGTGGTTAACTACAGCAGGTCCACTCCAGCCAATAGCATCCATTCATTTGTGAATGAGTTATTGTTACATTAATGTGTTTCTGTTCTCCCTCAGGGTTCATTTATATCCTGCGGGCAGCTGTACACAACTTCATATTGCCAAGCTTTGATTTTAAAGCCATTCCATGATTTTTTTTTTTCTTTTTCATGTTGTATGTTGTTTTTGTGTTTTGATGCTGAACCAGCTGCTGGACGGGTGAGAGATGCACATTGGTCATGTGATGTGAGAAAGTATGGTTTTATTAGTGTAGTAGAGCTGGAGAGACTTTTATCTTGAAGTGTTCTTACAGAAAGACCAGCAGCTGGTGTGTTAAGACGGAACTGTGAAAAATCCAGGTTATGCTTGAATTTATAAAGAGAAACTGTTTAGAAACTTACATAATAAAAAATCAACCTCATAAAAAAGGTTAGCTCTAACCTCTTGAGGTGTCATACGCAAAAACATTTCTCATACAAACTCCCACACACAAGTACTGGAGTTGATGGTTTTTATAGTTGGAGCTACAGTCCCTAGAGTGGCCTCTATTGAAATTGAGCCATTGGTGCTCATGTGGGCGACATGGGTTCGAGTCTAGCTTGTTTTAATTCCCAATCATGTTCCCTCCTTTCCTCCTCATCAAGAATAGTTCAACAGGCCAAAAATTAAATTAGAAATGTATTTAATTGGTTTGATCTATTTCTAAGCAGCAATTTCACAATCAATCTAAAGTTCTAATGTGTATATTTAAATATCAGGTGGTTTTGTGGAGTCTTCCACTAGTTTCTGATTGTTTTTAGTCCTTTAGTATCTATCATTGTTTAAACCAATGTATGAAATAATGAAAAGAGACAGCTGATTGCTGTCTTATGTGATGTGAAACTGTCTCAGATGGACTGGTCTAATGTGGTCACTATGAGCCAGTCCAATTTATTCAAAGCAAATGGATCTTAGATGATCATTTTGTCTTGTGAGATTCTGGGCACGTGTGTTTCGGAGCCTCTGCAACCCCCTGTTGGCTTTAGTGGCAGACCCCTTATCCTACTTTAAGCAACAATGGCAATAAGAAAATAGTAGATAACTACAAATATCATCTGCAGGCTGTAGTGATCAGCTTGCACTGTTCATGCTAGGGGGTCAGTTAGCTTTTAAGGGCAGACCACACACAAAATATATTTTTCTTGATACTTATGATCATAGGAATCAATCCAGGAAAGGGACTACAATTCATTCATGTCTGTATTCATCCTCATAGTCATTAAACCAAAATGCAGTATTAAATGTGCAATGCGTGTTCAAGTAGAGTGTGTAAGTACTGCTGAAACTCCACATGAACCGTCTGTGTGAATGTATTTTCTAGCTGAAAGACGATCCTTCATTTGGACATAACCTGCTGAGTTTGGAAGCACGGGTGATTTAGAAGGCATAATGTCTTTTGATGTCAAGCATTGGGAGGCCACAGCAATGGTGCCACATTGCTCACTGTCAGGCCCTAAAAGTATTATTTTTCAAGTTCTGCTGACAATATTATTTTGTACTGTAGCCTATGTACACAGACAGGATGGTTGCTTTCCTATGGCCATGACTGTTATGGTCTAGAGATAGATGGGAAATTCATGTATGATGTTTATTTAAAGGTCATGTCAAAGCCAGGAGCAAAACACTGAGGTAAAAACACACCGGGTTGTTCTTTATGTTTATTTTATTTTTCCAGAAACATTGAAACAAAAAAGAATATGAATTGTAATTACAACAGTGAGGTTTTTATTTTAATTATTTAAATTTTTATTTACAAATGTATATACACACAATTATACTGCAATGTATGTATATGTTGTGTACAGTGCACATCCTACATGCGCTGGCTGCACTGTAGGATGCCTGAAAACCTTTCAGAAAAATAAATAAATAACTTGTTCTTTATGTTTATTTTATTTTTACAGAAACATTGAAACAAAAAAGAATATGAATTGTAATTACAACAGTGAGGTTTTTATTTTAATTATTTTAATTTTTATTTACAAATGTATATACACACAATTATACTGCAATGTATGTATATGTTGTGTACAGTGCACATCCTACATGCGCTGGCTGCACTGTAGGATGCCTGAAAACCTTTCAGAAAAATAAATAAATAACTATACAATCTGTGTTGTCAAGAATAGATGGAATGAATAAAAGTATTTAAAAGAGATTTTTATTGCATTTCTTATCACTTGCTACATTTTCTGAATTTTAACTTTATTTTTTTATTATTTTTTTCCTCTCAACAATAATTATACATACAATAAAGTGTGGAAGACAATCATAAAATATATCAAATGGACTATTAAAAATAACATTTTTATTTCTTGAATTCTGTTAGTGTTTGTCTCCACCTTGTGGCTGTGGCACATACTGTACATTTTTAAAATACATTTTAGTAGGATTAATCTGTGTAAACTACTAATTTACCCCAATGTCAAAAGTGTCCCAATTTACCTGAATTGACATTTAAGATCCGAAAGTGGTACCCCCTTTATCCCATAATGTTTTAATGAATAATTATTTAATTGTAATTTATCTACGAAGATGACTTAGAAGACATAGAAGGTAAATTGCAGTAATTGCTCATTTAGAGACATGCTCTACTTGGAGATCTCTAGGGCCTTTTCTTCTAAATGCCCCAATTAATCTCAGTTTTTCAGGGAGAAAAATTCCTTCGAGACTCACCAACATGACCCATATAATTGATGAACAGAACAAAGAAAGGTTCCTACAGATGATATAAGATCACTGTGTAAAACAACACTGAGGTAAGTAAATGTCAACTTGTAATTTATGCGCAGAGAAAGGCAAATCAAGTGGCCAAAAGGTTTACGTTCTCCATATTTCACCGCCAGATATTTTAGCCAATACATATTTATTAAAATTAGTGACATTCAAACAATCATTAGTGTCAGAACACACGTGTCAATACTTTGTTTTTCATTAAAATAAATAAATTAAAATATCGTTAAACCCAGGGTCAGAAATTAACCAGGGGGGAAAAAATCCCTCATATTAAAAAAAATAAAATAATAATTCCTCTTTTCCCCCCTCTCGTTTGCACTTATGAAGGAAACAATAAAAATGACAACACGCGACAAACTAACACGCTATTGGTCAGTTGATAGTGGTCGCGTCGCGTCGCTCGCCTCCGGGCCTGCAGCTTCATAATGTTGGGCGTCATGTTGACGAACACCCGCCCATGACTGCCGATCTCCTCCTTTTCCAGGAAGTAAAAAACGCGTCAAATAAGGAGGAACAAGGTGAAACGCTTCCTCCTCATATCTGTCCCTTTCCCTCATTAATGCGTTAATCACATTAATGTTTTAGATTGTCGTGTGACGCAGCTGTATGATGTCCATTAGAGCGCGAAACAGAGAGATCTGCGCGGACTGTAGCGCGCCCGGTAAGACAAACAAAACAAACATCAAACAAACGCAGATGAGATCCTGCAGGGTTTTATTCAGACAGATGTTTAGAAACGGAATTTATTTGAGATTATTCTCAAGCAAACGCAGTAATAATCCTCAGGGATTGCATGGATATGGGTGTCTGAATAAAACAGAGCTCGGTGGTTAAAGAACAATCCCGATATTCCCACTGGAGAATAGAATACCGCTAACCGATGATGTTCAGGCCCTCGTTTAAAAAACAAAAAAACTAATTTTTACATTCAGATCAACCAACAAATTGTAGTTTCTCAATTTCTACTGAGAAGTAAAACCACAAAATCTTTATTTTAATGAGAAGGGAAGACGTTTCAAAAATATATGGAAACCAGTTTCCATCAAAATATCTAGTTACCATTGTCGTAACAGTTATTGTTATTATAATAAAACATACAATTTAAATAACTTGGTTATGGACAAGTTGTTATTAAAAAAGGGGGGAAATGTAGTCCAATACATTAGCCAATTCACTTTTTTAAAACAACTAATACCTACACAGATTGTTTTTTATTATTATTATTATTATTATTATTTAGCGTATGAAAAACTGGTTATTTGTTTTAGTTTCATTTGATATATTTTGACACAAGAAAAACTATAAAAAATCATCTGCGGCTATAAAAACACATTAAGTATACTTTTTTATTAATAATAATTATTAACTATTATACTATTATTATTATTATTTTTTTTTAACTATTATATGCTCTTATATTTATATAGCATTGTTTGCGATCCAACTGGTCTAAATGATCTACATAAATTTAATCTATATTTTGGTCTATATCTGACTGTTAAAATGCTATTTGTTGCTCACCTGAGAATAAATGTAAAAATCTGAGTTATTATGTAAACAATGCATTAAATAAGTTACTGTACTTCTTTTACTTTATTGACAGCAGCACTTGAATCCTAATGATAATGTATTATTTGTGAATGATCTAAAGAGCATGTTGTGCTTCAATGGAAACAAGCACATCTCTCCATTTGTACAAAAGAGTCACATGTATAAAGGTAAATGTATGGCAACTTGTTGCTCAAACAAGTTGTAAGGGTCATTATGAAACTAAAGGAAGCATGTCTAGAAAACTGCCTTTTGAGGGGAATTTGTATCTGTGTTGTGCAATACTTCATGACTCGCAACGCTTTTCTTTCTCCCTCTCAGATCCTCGTTGGGCCTCGATCAATCGTGGAGTTCTGATCTGCGATGAATGCTGCAGTATTCACCGAGGTCTGGGCCGCCACAGTTCTCAGGTCCGGCACTTGACCCAAACTCTGTGGCCCCCCTCACATCTCCAGGTTAGCTTTGCATTTCCTGAGGTTCATTAAAAGGAAATGAGGCGTTGTATCTTAGTTCCTCAGACAGGAGTAGAACACCGCAGTCTGCACAGCTGCCCATTCTAGCTTTGTTTGTACGCACCACACTACAAGATAAAGTCAGTACACATCACGTCCATCTTAAGTCTTGAATTACCAGAAGAGCTAAACAAGTCATACTGCATTAGGCTAAATTCAGACCTGTGGTGAATTCTGTAAGCTGCCGCAACATCCGTCTCGAAACTTCTCATGTGTCTGATGTTGGAGTCACGTTTTCTGTCTCAAAGAGGAAGTTGAGGTGAAGTGTTTGGTGTTTATCCACAGATGGTGAAGTCCCTGTACAGTAATGGAGCGAATTCAATTTGGGAACACAGTCTTCTGGATCCATCTTCCATCATGAGTGGAAAACGTAAAGCCAATCCTCAGGACAGAGTCCAGTGAGTCCCATATATCGTGACGTTTAGAACCAAGCAAATCTCTCAGCATGAACATGCTCACTTTGTTGTTTATCTTCTCTCTCAGCCCCAACAAAACAGATTTCATAAAGGCTAAATATCAAATGCTGGCATTTGTTCATCGAATGCCGTGTCGTGAAGATGATAGTGTTACAGCCATAGACCTCAGCAAGGTAATGTAATAATAATAATAATAATGACATGAGTGGACAAGAACCTCTGAGATGAAACTGAGATTCAAACAAGGCATATCAAAGATCTACATCTGATGTGATCTTCAAGTTCTTGAGACCAAAACCACCAAATAAACCATGAATTCGCCCTTTTTTTTTCAGCAACTACACTCTAGCGTTCGAACCGGCAATTTGGAAACGTGTCTGAGGCTGTTGTCGTTGGGAGCACAGGCTAACTTTTTCCATCCAGTAAGTTTTAAAGCTACTGCGACATTTTCTGTT
This sequence comes from Sinocyclocheilus rhinocerous, assembly GCF_001515625.1. Lineage (NCBI taxonomy): Eukaryota > Metazoa > Chordata > Actinopteri > Cypriniformes > Cyprinidae > Sinocyclocheilus > Sinocyclocheilus rhinocerous. The sequence goes on from NW_015665026.1 coordinate 504,278, forward strand.
CTAGGTAATGTAATATTAAAACAACATATTAAAAACAATAACTATACCAACACTGAAACTGAAAAAAAAAAATCTCTGAATCTAAGCATAGTTGATGATATCTGATTTCAGAACTCAATTTTGACCAAATGTGTTCTGCATGACAGTGTATATAGATATCTTTGTGTCGATCCACTGCTAAGGTTGAATAAGGTTTCATTGTTTTGCTTTGTTTTCTATTTAATGGATGCGCTACATAGCAGGTATTTAGCTGTATTGTCCTTAACTGAATTATTCCAGTGAATGCCACGTCATTTGTTTTCTTCAGGAGAAAGGAAATACTCCATTACATGTGGCCGCTAAAGCAGGCCAGCTGCTACAGGCAGAGCTGCTCACTGTGTATGGAGCAGATCCCGGAGCACCAGACAGTTCTGGGAATACTCCTATTGACTACGCCAGGTGAGAGAGAAGCAGATCTGAGGGATCAATACAAAGATTCAATTATATGTAGCTAGAAGTTTTCAATTATGTTTAATGTTCTGTGATCTGTTATGTCCTACTATAGGCAGGCAGGACACCAGGAACTTGCAGACAGACTGGTGGGGATCCAGTATGAGCTGACAGATAGACTAGCGTTCTATCTGTGTGGAAGAAAGCCAGGTCAGTCCACAGTATCTCCGTAAAACAGTACAGCATGTACCTTAAAGATTTGAGAGCCTGAAAAGACTGTTTTTTGTTTGTTTGTTTGTTTTCTCAGATCATAAAAATGGTCAACACTTTATAATTCCTCAGATAGCAGACAGGTAGGATAAGTTCGCTTTTGTATCACACCTGTCCTTAATCTGTTTTTGATTAAAATACTTAATTGTAGAATTGGTTTTCTTTGCTGGCTCCATATGGATAAGAAATGTGTAAGTATGGAAGTAGAACCTGTTTGTCTTGCTAGACTAACTTATTATCAGATGATAACAGCTGTCTTAATTTTATTTTACATACAGCAGTCTTGACTTGTCAGAATTGGCCAAAGCAGCAAAGAAGAAGCTTCAATCAGTAAGTTGTACAGTAGTTTGCTGTTTTTCTTTTTTTTTTTTTTTTTTTTGCCGATACAAAAATGCCCAAATTTCCTTAGAGACCCGAGGAAAGAATTTTTATATGATTTCAGGTTTTTTTTAATCAATTATTTATCCAATATCTTTTTGACACCTGAGATTTGCTGTTTGTATAATAACCTTGTTGTGCTGCTCTCAGCTCAGTAATCATCAGTTTGAAGAACTAGCTATGGATGTTTATGATGAAGTTGACAGAAGAGAAACAGATGCAGGTTAGAAGTGTCATATCCTGATCTCTGCCCATTATTCCCCTCAAAGTACTTATCCTGATTTTATCCTAACATTTTGAATGGTGTCATTCTTTTGCGATTATAGTCTGGCTTGCGACTCAGAACCACAGCACCTTGGTAACTGACACCACGGTGGTACCTTTCCTCCCTGTCAACCCTGAATATTCTTCCACTAGGAATCAGGTACATTGACAAAGATGCATACTCACCTTCTAAAATGGAGTTGGTTTGATAATGTTTGAGTTTCCTTCTGTTCGTGGTGTTTGTTGCAGGGACGTCAGAAGCTTGCAAGGTTTAATGCACATGAGTTTGCAACGCTGGTTGTTGATATTTTAACTGATGCCAAGCGCCGTCAACAAGGAAATACTCCTGATAATTTCAAAGGTGATGAAGGGGGGTTTTGGGTTTTTCTTTTATCATGAACCGTATAATGCATAAAGCTCAACTTCCACCCTTTGTTTCTGTCCAGATAATGTAGAGTTAATTCTGAAGGATATTGGGAACCGTCATGGCAGTGAAAGTTCTGAGATGGATCAGCCTGATTATGACAGTGTGGCATCCGATGAGGATACTGAGCAAGAACTAACATCTGGAAAAGACGAGCGGACCAAGGTACATCAGGAGTTCCTCTGGGTGTGTAATTGTGCATGGGACCAAATTTTAACTGTGATCTCTCTTCTCAGAGCTCAGAGTCCTCAGACTTGTCGGACAGCCCCATCACTGTGCAGGAGTTCATGGAAGTGAAAAGTGCCCTCACCACCTCTGAAGCAAAGATCCAGCAGCTCCTCAAGGTCAACTGCCATCTTAGTGAGGAGTTGAGACTCATGCAGAGCAAGGTAAGCAGTCAGATCACACCTCAACATGATTTAAAAAATCAAGTATTTATTTTTTTGCCATCTCGCCCAGCCCTACTTAACACTCCCATCTTTGCTCCAAATGCCTGACTCTGCTTGGCGCCTTTCTTTCAGTTGAACTCCCTCCAGAATGAGAACAGCACTCTGAAATGGCATACACCTAACAGTTTGGCAAGGCCGCAGGACCTCCCGCACAGGGCAGCTCCACGTGGCTGTAGGGCCATGTCGATGTATGAGACCGGCTCTGGTCTGAGGCAGTACCTCCCTAGAGGAGAGACCGTCTGCCCTGACACAACCTTGACTCTTCAACCACTGCCATCAAATGTAAGTACAAACCAAATCTGGAATTGGTTTCAGTACTCCTGTTTCATTCAGGGCTCTACGCTTCATAGTCGCACGAAGTAGCAAATGTGACTGAAATGGTCGCACTGTAGAGCCCTGTCATTATTCCCTTGGTTTTAACTCATTTAGTAACCCAGTGAATCGTCACTTCAGGCATGCTTTTGATAGCCCCTATTCTCTTTTTGTGCATTCATATAAAAAAAAAAAACCTTTGCCCACTCAAAACATAATCTGAACCCTTTTTAGATTGGGAAGGGTCCCCCGGTGACTGCCTTCTCCTCCCTTCCCACGTTCCCCTCAACTCTGTCCTGGTCCTGGGATGAGATAACCCAAAGGGTGAAGTACCTGCTCAGTGAACAGGCTGTTGAAAGGGCTCCTCTTTTATCTGTCCCCCATTCACTCAGTGCATGAACCACCGATCTATCCAACCAATGGACAACTTGTACCTCAGCTGGACTACTAACGTTAAACCGTACACACTACAAGAGACACCAGCCATTAACATTACTCACAACTCTGCTTGATGCGTAAAGCAGTCACTGGCTCTCTGATATCTCAGACCCAAAACATACTCTACGCAAGTACGTGAATGCAGATGTTTCTAGCTACACAAGTTTGATGTTGTCCATCGTTTTGAAATGTATCCGAATGTAATCCAAGTATTTACATTTTATATTTTGGCAGATCCTTTTATCCGAATCAACTTGGATTAAATTTTTTTTTAGTTAATTCATAATCAGTTGAACCCATGACCTTGGTGTTGATAGTGCAATGCTTTGTCTTCTTTAGTTGAAGGTCAACTGCTGTCATGGCAAAGCAATGGTTTGAAGAGAGTCTTATTGAGCAAGTTAGTTAAACTGTTAACATGTTTATAGCTAGCTATTTGAATAATAAAAGTATTTACATTTTATATTTTGGCAGATCCTTTTATCCGAATCAACTTGGATTACATTTTTTTTTAGTTCAAACCCATGACCTTGGTGTTGATAGTGCAATGCTTTGTCTTCTTTAGTTGAAGGTCAACTGCTGTCATGGCAAAGCAATGGTTTGAAGAGAGTCTTATTGAGCAAGTTAGTTAAACTGTTAACATGTTTATAGCTAGCTATTTGAATAATAATGCAGACCAGATAAATAATGCAGATGTTTGAAGGTAACTCTATCGCCCCCTTGTGTTTTGAGGGTTTGTTACTGGATTGGTAATGCGAAAACATGTTAAGTATTTACAACATGGTGGCCAAGCATCTGCGTGTGATTGCTTGCGTTGAGTATATTTCTGGTTTACAGCTCTGTTATGCTGATGTTTTGATACTACACCAAAAGCATGATGCTGTGTCTTCAAGCTTTGAGTGAGCACCAGTTGTCAGTAACAGGTAGCATCCCTTGTTTCTGCAGAAAGCTCACTGTGACTCTATTCCTGTTACAGGGATCCACATTAGACGCCCAGAGCAGCATGCCAGAAAGTGACTATGATAATGCACTGAACCACATTGAGATGGACGAGTCTGGGTTTGTCTTGAACCTTTTGTTGTTTTAAAAACTAATATATATATATATATATTTAAAAAAATGTATTTTATATATATTTAATTATTTTTACACTGAACTTTCCCCACAGGTCAATGCAGAGTAATTTCTCCAGGGCGAGCGGCTGGCCTGGCGATAGTACAGTGCCGCAGTCAGAAAACCCATCTGAGGGCGAGTGTGACTCGTCTCTACCGTGCACAGAGGACGTCATCAGCAAAACGGAGCTGATCACTAAGAACATCCAGGAATTACTCAGAGCTGCGCAAGAGAATAAACTTGAGAGGTAAGAAAATTAGTCTGGCCTTTGTGTGGCCACAGCATGGGTAGGTTTATTGGCATAAAATGGGTGAAAGGACCCAGTCTCCAGTCGGAAACTCCAATGGCATTTAGCCCTGGGGACACAGTGTCTCCTTTGTCTGTTAAGCAAGTGATGGGATTGTGTCAACACAGCTGGGATATTCTGAACACTGACTGAGCCTTTGTTTCTTGACTTGTGCTGGTTTTCAGTCTTCGGTCAGTGCAGATCATTATGCATTCATGGGAGAACGATACGATAGGTTAGCATTTCACTCACCCAGATCTGCACTTCAGATCTCCTTTCACAGTGTAAAAAAAGTCACTGTGTGGTTGTTGTGGTGTTCTGTTACCACCAAGAACCACTAATTATTAGGGATGTGCGGGACTAGTCGACTAAACGGTAGAGCTCCTACTAGTCGACACTGAAAACAATAGTCGATTACACGACAGAAAAAAGAAAAACAAAAACATGATTTTATCATTCAAATTACCATCATTTTAACATTGCATTTAAAACATTTTAAATAACAAGTTAAAATAAAACGTTTGAAAAATAATACATTATTTTTAAAAGTTTATCTGGGCGGAAACTAAATTTTTACCTCAGACCTCGCATGCGTTTTCTTTGTGTCAGTTGCGGTGATTTCAAAAATGACCATGCGAAAGACGAGAAGGTGTGGGATTATTTTGAATTAGAAGGAAACGGAAAAGTTTTGTGTAAACTGTGTAATGTCAAATTGTCTTACAATAACTCTACTGGAGCGATGCGTAATCATATTCAATACAGGCACGTAGGCGTTAGCTTAGAGGCTGGCCAAAGCCAGCAAATGTCAATCACGTCATTCACTACAACCCGCCGCCGCTGCGATCCCGTCCGCGCCGTCTATTCCTTTAACGAAGACCCACTTCGGTGGTGGTGCGGGATGTCCAGGCGCTTTCTGAAACTCTTATCGGCTTGCTTTTCGTTATCTCTGCGTGCCTGCGACTTCAGTTCCTGCCGAGCGCGTTTTTTCAAGTGCAGGAATTTTATTGTTAATCGCCTCAGGTCCCGTCTTTCACCAGACCACGTTGATAATTTCACTGAACAAATAACGCATGGTCTAAGTAAGTAAAATGGGCATTGTTGCATTTTTTTGTTTTTAGACGATATAGCCTACACGAAGTACGTTTTTAAAAGCCGTTTTAATGCTATCTCTTGATAAACCTTCCTATTGTTTTCAACTTGTGTTTTAATATGTTGGCTAACGTTATATGAAGATTAAGAATTCTGTCAGGCTATTGATTGATTTTCCATTGTTCTGCATTTCCCCAGCTGATTTGAATAAATAAGCTATGCTTTGGCCGACGTTAGTGTATACTCTTCTTTTTTTT
>NW_015665026.1:513066-524854 GCF_001515625.1 Sinocyclocheilus rhinocerous
AACGACTGCCTAAAATGAAATGATGATAACGCGAGGCAAGTGTGCGGCAAGTGGAATTCATTGAGGGATTTGACAGTGTGATTCATAGATTAAGTATTTAAAATATAGGCTATTATAAATGCTACACGCACGCACAGAGGTTTTTTTTTTCTTACCATTTTTTGGGGGTTTCTTGCTTTTAGACTAGTCGACTAGTCGGATACAAAACTTTCGTTTAAACGACAGTCAAATTAGTCGTCGCGCACATCCCTACTAATTATTAAAAATGGCTTTTCTTACCCTTGTTTTAAATTTGTATTTCTAAATATGATGGATGCTTGGACCATTTTGTGATTTTTGGTTTCTTTATTCAAGGCTGAACTGAGCCATAGTGTGAATCAAGCTTTTGTGTGGATGATTAGATGCATATTTGGTTCTACTTCTCCACATTTTTACAAATTTTTTGTAATCATAATTTAAAATAATATTTTAAAATGGTAATATCAGAGTAAGAATTTTAAATGACCCTTTTTATCAATCTAATCAGTGAAAAAAAAAAAAATTCGTTGTATTTCTTTGTCTAAGCTTCGTCACGTGTTCCGAGAGAATTCTCGTAGCAGTGACAGAAATGGCTACGTTATTCCCTAAGGTAAGCCTTGAGCCAACAAGGAAACTTTGCCTTAATGAAGAATATATCTATTTATATCCTTGTCTAATATTTTTGCATCCATAGCAAGCACTAAATGGTTAATAAGGTTCTGAAATTGTTTTCCATTACAGAGGCCATCCTCTGAGACTGTTCGCGGGTCCTTGCGCCTCTTGACCTCCAGTGCCAGCCGTCTGCAGGGCGAATGTCAAAAAGCCACATCACACGACTCCCAGCAGGTTATTCAGTGTGCCTACGACATTGCCAAGGCGGCTAAACAGCTAGTTACTGTGACTACCAAAGACAGTAACTGAGTTACAGTACAAGTGAGCGCCTTTCCTGTTTAATATGTTTCACCATGTATTTTTATTTGCTATTATATTGTCCAGTATTATTGATGATCAACACAGCACAATTTGGTTTGTATTACTGCAAATAATGAATTGCTTTTGAAGTTTATGCATACATACACTAACATACCTTTTGGGGCACTAAGTCTTGATAATCAACGCCCTGTATTTTTTTTTTTTTTTTTTGTCGTAGCTATATGGTACCGTTTTTAAATGTAAACTAATATTTGTTTTGCTTCCTATGGTGCTAATTAACTGATTTGTTATGTCTGTATTGCTCCTGTTTGTGGATAAACAGAATAAAGCCTTTACTCATTTAATACCTGCACATTTCAAATATACCACAAACAAAGTTTAAGTGAGACTAAACCTGAAATCATAAATGGCTGTTATTGTTGAAATTCAGCTGGTGTATTAAGTGTTTCTTTGTCTTGAAAACCAGCTCTCTCAAAATGTGACCGTAATGTAGATGTCAGCACACACAATGCCTCATTTCTTGTGCAATAAGCCTTGCTGCAAAATCATACCTTACCTGTCCTGGTGTTACCATTGTATTAAGTTTTCAGAGTGTATAGTCTTATTATGGAGCGCTTTAGTATTTGAGCTGTTATACCTCACTTGTGTGTGTGTGTGTGTGTGTGTGTGTTTGGGTGTCTGTTATACACCTTAATATATAGTCACTCACAAATGCGGACATGTCGCTCCTGATTTTAAAATGTCATGTTTGTAATTTTTCACTATAGTGTTCTTTTTTTCACTCATTTGTTCCTCATCGCTATCCAGTCCAAATGTACTCCATTTTAGTTTGTGCTCTTTGCAGTTTAATCTTAGGCGTGTGTGTGAAGGTTTTCATTCATCCAGGTCATCAGAGAATGTCAGTTTATTCATAGACAACTGCAAAATGAAGTCCTATTGCTATGAATTCAATCTGCCTGATGTTTTAGGGATGCTCTTGTGTTAATTTGCATGTCCAAAGGATGTGTTCATGTGCTGCCTTGTCTGAAATAATACAAATAACACACACAATTGCCTAACGGCCACCAGCTGCTGTGTTAGTGATTCCGGTATTATGTGGTATCGCTTTGTATGATTCAGTACATGTATTATATGTATATACAACTTATATATGTAAGCTGCTAGTTGTCAGTCATGTATGCAACTAATCTGGTGCGAGTTTGTCCTATTTCCTGCTCTAATATCTGCCGGATATGTACACATGCACTTACCTGCTCAGTTCAGAAGGTCCTGTTGGCCTTCATATGGGATATGCATCATGCAGTTGATGCTGCTTCAATGAAAGTCTTGTTACTGAATATAATAAATTTTATCTGTATTCAAGCTAAAACGTGTCATTTTTAAAGCATGTGTATTGTTATTTGCCTTAAATAATTGTACCTTATATTTTACTGAATGCAAGTTGTCACATATTTTATAACATTTTAGTTTTTATATATATATAAATATATAATTGTTTAAAAGTCTACATCTTTCCAGGAAGAGTATTTAAATGCTGGAATGATTTATTAACGTGGCTTCACTGAACTCACTTCGGTCTTTCATTTCCTCAGTCGGTCACTTTGTTAGTGCCTCTTCACACCTGTTGAATATCTTTTTCACGATACCACGGACGACTTGAAAATAGAAACGAAGCGTCACGCAATTAAAAGCCATACTATTTTCAACAACTTACATTTTATTTAGATGATTTGCGATGGCACTTTTGCTGGATCAGCAGTTTGCGCCGATGCCTAACAACGAGATCGCGACGAAAACATTTCTGGAGTCAGTTTCTCATCTGCCACCTTTTTTCGGTGAGTCGTGAACTTCATGTGATTTCATTATCGGAAGTTACGAAAAGTATGTGTATTTGAACTATTTTAAGGCCTGTAGGTTAAAGATAGATGAACTAAGTTGATTTTTAAACAAACAAAGGACTGGAAACAGCAGTGAAAGCGTTTAGAACAGCACATCTTTTTCTCCATGGCATTGCCTTTCACATTTGACATGTTTATTGGACTTCTGAATGTATGAATTTTCCAAACCTGTGTAGTAAACAACAAAGAGGTCATTAAATATTGAGAGGACAGAACGGATACCGTTGTGTTCCCGCAGCGACTGGTCATCAATACCTCTTTTTCAACCACACGGTGGCGACAAATGACCATGTTTCAGGGTCAGAACTTAACCGGGGCAAAATGTCCCACATTTTTAAAATGTGGGTACAAAAATGTTGCTGTAGTTAATTCCAGTTATTTAATGTTTGATGTATTTCAAAGTATTTTATTCTAGGCTTGTCTAGTTATAGTTTTAGTATAGACCTAGTATTGGTAGTTAACTGGGTGAACAGTTTACAGTAAATGTTTCCCAGATGGCTACAACTTTAATGGTAAGTATAGCACTTCAACATAGATGCTCTTCCTGCAGTTCTTTACCGGTTTTTTGTTATTTATTAATTGTATTGTTTATTTTTATTTATTTATTTACTACATTTACAAATAAATAAATAAAAAGACCTAGTTATTTCTCAATATGTATTGATTTGAATCTTTTAATGTATTCTTTCTTTTTTAGGTAACACTCCATTCCCTCTATAATGGTGGGAAATATATATATAAAAAGTGTTTCATGAAATTATTTTTCAGATTGCCTTGGTTCCAAGGTTTTTGCACCGATTAAGGCTGACATAAATGGAAACATCACAGTAAGTCTGAGAACTAAGTCATATATTATTAAAGTTTTTTAAGGTTCGTTTCTATCAAATTCCTTTGAAAATGTACCGAAACGTTTTTCTGAATTTCTCCCAATTCTCACAAGAAAATTAAAGCTGTCTATGACTCAGATCCAGTGAAGTATGAGACTCTTCAGCAGATTCTGCTAATCGAGAAAAGCATCTATGGCTCCGAGTGGCCTAAAGTCGGAGCCACACTGGCACTTATGTGGTTAAAGAGGTCATTTGTTCACCTAGTCACACTTTCTGCATGTCTTTTGTCCAAAATATAACAGCTACAATTTCCCTTTTATAGGGATGTCTCTTCCATGTTCATATCTTTCCTTTAAAACAATAAAAAATGCTTACAACAAATCTAATTATTAGAAACTAGATCTGCACAATTCTAGATAAATTGAGAATCACTTTTCTTGTATTAGAGATCATGAAAAGCTTTAATCATGAGTTATCATTAGCGCAAACAAGATAGCGTGGGTGTCTGAATTTAGATCGCGATATTGTAATCGTTAATTATTGTAGAGCTCTAATAGAAACATATTATGTACAAGGAATGATTTTCACCTACGTTTGAACAGTTTACCGGTCTTCTCCTCAGAGGCCTGCGGTTCATTCAGATTTTACTGCAAAGTCTAGCGGATGGGGAAAGAGATGAGGACAATCCCAATCTTATTCGCATCAATATCACTAAAGCCTATGACCAAGCCCTCAAGAGGTACCATGGCTGGATAGTCCAGAAGGTTTTCAAGGTGGGTGTTTTCAGTAGCTTTTGTGGGCATGGCAGGATGGGCATGTCGATTTGTTTTGCATGTTATGAGGCCTGGAAAAGTCTTGTAGGAAATTATCTTCTAAATATATTGTCTACTCTGTGTAAAATAGATTTTTAAAAACCCAGTAATCACAAACAACTGGAAAAGTCATTCGTATGTAAAAAGTTATGGCGCATTTTAAGACAGTGATTGCTTACCCAGCATTTTGTTTGGTTCTGCTGTAGGCTGCGTTATTTGCTGCACCATGCCGGTCAGATTTTCTTAACGCTTTAACCAAGGATCAAGAAGTTGCAGAGGAGGATTGCTTAGCAAAAATTCATCAGTTCTTAATAAACTTCACTGCAACTGTAGATGCCATTTATGAAATGTATTCCATAATGAATGCTGAACTGGACTACTTAGTTTGAAACATACAAAAGGTCAGTTTCTAAAGAAATCTTTAATGCTGCACAGTTCATACACAGTATGACACACTTGAGAGGGCCTTAAAACTGTGAGGTCACAGACTCGATGACTGTCTAAGAGCTTTTGTCCCTGTTGTTGTATGACAGTATTTGTTTATGCTTGTATGAATGCAGCATTAATTTTTGATTGTTTGGTGTGGGTGAGGATGTGCTGTTTCATGAAGTGATGATGCTTTATCTCCATTGTTCAACAAAATCAGCTTGTGTTGCCTGTAATCTTAAAATTAGAAACTGTAAGGTTTATGTTTTGCTGATAAGACCCAGTCGTGGTTCTTGAATGCAATAATGCATACTGTATGAACAGCACCTTTCTTTATTGTGTGCTCCCTTCCTTTCAGCTAAATGCTAGATTAAATGATTAGATTAAATCAGATTAAATGCGTGATTATTTTGTAATTCACTTTTTGTGTTTTTAATAATTAATTCATCATACAAACATTTTATCATACAATAGAGACTTGCGCAAATTCTTGTTGTAAAGCATAAATATCTGGTGTATATTAAACATTGTTTGGTTGGAAAATGAAATTGTACCATTCCATTTGTATTGTCATGATGAAGGGGATAATTAATATATTTGGGCAACATGTATGTAATAGAACAGTAAGTTAAATTTAAAAGTTACAGATACAAAACTATAATGTGAGCAAAACCTTAGCAAAATTATTCATAGATGTATTTTTAGCCAACAGAAAAACTATTACATATGTAGCATAATCACAATTAGGACTGAACTGGAAAAACCTAGATTTATGCTAATTACAAAAACATTCTGATATTGCTAAACTAAACAGTGCTACAAAGTACACAAGTATCATGAATGATGATCTGCAAAAATATCTGTGAATGCCGGTCGAAATATTCACAGTTGGATTAGTTTAATATGTTTTAATATGTTTCTTGAGCAGCAAATCAGCATATTAGTAAGATTTCTGAAGTTAGAATGATCACGTAACACTAAAGACTGGAGTATTGATACTGAAAATGTACCTTTGCATCACAGAAATAAATTACATTTTAAAATACATTAAAGTAGAAAATAGTTATTTTAAATTGAAGCTTTTAAAAAAAGCTTAAAGGGCTCATCGGATGAAAATCTGACTTTTTCCGTGTTTAAGTGCTATAATTGAGTGTCTGGTGCATCTACCAACTCAGAAAACGTGAAAAAGAAGAACCCAGGAAGTTTGGTTTTGTAAGCCTTTCTCTGCAAGCAGAAAATGAGCCTATCAGATTTCTCTCCCCTTCTGACGTAGGAAGGGGTTCTTATTATAATATTACCGCCCACGGCCGCTGACTGACACCGCCATATTAGCAAAGACCCCGCCCTGAGTGATCCGCACACAATCTGCCATGTTGATCTTCACGCTAGAGCATTTAAAAGCAGCATTCAAGTTAGAAATGTCTTCTTATTAAAGCTATAGAAGTTATCCGGTCAAGAGCAGTGAGTGATTTTCTGTTTTTATTTTATTGTTTGGGTCATATAACAGAGTAGACAGCAGTAGGTACTGCATATTACGCTGCTGTCACTTCATACACAAATCTAATATAAACATGCAATGTATTTCCCAGCTGTTTACCTTCACAGACATAACTGACTGTTTTTGTAGCGTGTTTTTAACGTAACCTTGTGTGTATTTGACAGTTCAAGCGCAATAAGACATGAAAGAGAACTTAGTTTAGTGCTCACATGCCATATGACAGCCACTTTCTGTGTGTGTGCTTTGGATGTGTGCGCTCAGAAAACACTATATCAGAAGTTTAAACTGATATGGCTTTAAAACGCATGATTTCAGCGCGATATACATGATAATCAAAACCAAACAGATGTTTTTTGGCAGAGTATTTGAGGTATGAGCTCTGTAAAGGCACAGCCCTATTCTGGAAAAGGGGGGCGGGAGCAGCAGCTCATTTGCATTTAAAGATACATGCACGAAAACAGGCATTTTCAAAATGATATAATAAATGATCTGTGGGGTATTTTGAGCTGAAACTTCACAGACACATTCTGGGGACACCTGAGACTTATATTACATCTTGTAAAAAGGGGCATAATACAGTAGGTGCCCTGTAACAGTATTACTGTTTTTGCTGTATTAAATAAATGCAGCCTTAGTGAGCCATAATCATCAACCCATTGAGGGCTGGATTCAAAAACACACCGAAAATCCAAGTAAGAATTGAAATTACAGGCTGATCCGACTTGCATGAATTTCATTCAGCAACTCATATTGTAAGTCAGTAGTGTGTATGGTCCCCACGTGTCTGTATGGATCTCCTGCCAAACCTGGATCAGGGCATCATAGACATCCTGGATGGTATGTGGTGCTACTTGCCGGCTTCAGATGCTTCGATACATAATGTCCCAGAGGTTCTCAGTTGAATTTAGGCCTAGAGAACATGAGAACCAGTCAGTGGCATCAATGCCTTCATTATCCAGAAACTGCCCACACACTTTGGCCACATGAGGCCAGGCATTGTCATGCACCAGGAGGGACCCAGGGCCCAATGCACCAGTGTGTGGTCTGATAGTGGCTCTGAGGATTTCATCCCGGTACAGGGCTCGCAAAATTGCTAGCTCGACATCCCAGGGCTATTGTGTCTTCCAGTCGGGCTACCAAAATGTATCATCCCCCTGCCCGGCAGGCTATCACAGGGTTCCCGTGCATCCTTCAATTTAGTGGTATCAAATTTAAGACCATAAGTCTTAAATGGAATAAGAAAAGTATTAATTATAATTTCAAGAGGTCTTAAATTTGGGGATGGAAAGACAAGAATTGCGATATAGCTTAATGTGATGATTAAACTTAAAAAGGCTGTGAATTTCATTGAATAAAGTCAAAACGCGACACGGGTGTTTTTATATGAATGTATCTCTGAAGGGAACCGACTATTTTCAGAGAACTTTTGATGGCATTTTCATGTCATCTTTCTTATAATGCCTGATAAAGCCTTTATGAGCGCAGCACTGCGTTGTGTACAGCCGTTACTGAAGCTTTCAAAAGCCCCACCTACTGGCAGAGAAAGAATTTGCATCACTGATCATTATACAGATCAGTGATTTGCATTTTCACTAAGCCCCTCTGCTGTTTTTGTTCAGATCAATTTGAAAATCGACACATATTTTTACGCAGCAAACATGCAGTGTTGTAAATGTGAAAGACGCTTTCTAAAATGTTCTAGAATGTGCCTTCTAAAAAATCTAAACGACTAAGACACTAAGATATATATTTATATGTTCATTTAATAATTTATAAATATGGTTTAAAGGCTGAAATGTTATGTTTATTGTTACGTTCCCAATTAGATTTCTAAGAGCAAAAGAGAAGTAATCTTTAATCTAGATTTAAACTGACAGAGTGTGTTTGCCTCCCGAACAATGTTAGGAAGGTTATTCCAGAGTTTGGGCGCTAAATAGGAAAAGGATCTGCCGCCCGCAGTTGATTTTGATATTCTAGGTATTATCAAATGGCCAGAGTTTTGAGATCGCAGTGGATGTGTAGGATGAGCTCGCTCAAGTATTGAGGAGCTAAACCATTCAGGTGTAATTAGCAAGATTTAAAAATGTGTACGATGTTTAATAGGGAGCCAGTGCAGAGTTGACAGAACCAGGCTAATATGGTCATACTTCCTGGTTCTAGTAAGAACTCTAGCTGCTGCATTTTGGACCAGCTGGAGTTTGTTTATTAAGTGCACAGAGCAACCACCCAATAAAGCATTACAAAAATCTAACCTTGAGGTCATGAACGCATGAATTGAAAATTTGTCAAAGACTCAAACAGCCCAGAAAACTATGAAGATTACTGATTTTAGGAAGATGGTTAACTTAAGTGAAAATAATTAAATAATCACTTATTTGGAGACAATATCAATCTCCACTTTCTGTCTATAAGAGAGAATCACATTACTAAGTGTCATCTAGGGGTGGGTAATATGAACAAATTCTTAATTCATGCTATGACAAATTTTATTTAATCTTAAATATATATATAAAAAAGCACCTAAAGGACCATCAGACTGTGAGAAATATTCTCTGGTCCGATGAACCTCAATTCCAAACATCATGTTTGAAGGAAACCAGCTCTGCTTATCACCTGCAGAGTACCATCCCAAAAGTAAAGTGTGCTGGTAGCAGCCTCATGCTGTGGAGCTGTTTTTCAGCGGCAGGGACTGAAGGACTTGTCAGAGCAGAAGAAAAGCTCAATGCACCAAAATATTGAGGTAGCCTTAATGAAAACCTAGTCCAGAGCATCCAGAACCTCAGACTGGGCAGAAGGTTCACCTTCCAACAGGACAATGACCCTAAGCACACAGCAAGAGTCAATTATAGACAACTCTGTGAATGTCCTTGAGTGGCCCAGCCAGAGCCTGAGCTTGAACCCAATCAAATATTTCTGGAGAAACCTGAAAATGTGCGTCTGCCCCCATCCAACCTGACAGAGCTTGAGAGGTGAAGAGGCGAGGTGAAGAATGGCAGATAATTGCCAAATGATGATGAGCAAATCTTGTCACATCAAACAAAAAAGACTTGAGGCTGTAAAGGTGTTTCAGCTAAATATTTAGTTGAATGCTAGTATGAATACTTATGCAATGTACTTATTTCAGTTTTTTTATTTGTAATAAATTTACGAGGTTGTGACAATTCTGTTTTTGCTTTGTCTATATGGTGTATGGAGTGTAGATTGATATGGGAAAAAAAGTA
Source organism: Sinocyclocheilus rhinocerous (assembly GCF_001515625.1). Lineage (NCBI taxonomy): Eukaryota > Metazoa > Chordata > Actinopteri > Cypriniformes > Cyprinidae > Sinocyclocheilus > Sinocyclocheilus rhinocerous. The sequence continues at coordinate 522,700 of NW_015665026.1, forward strand.
ATTTAAAGCAGTTTTACATAAGGCAGGACCACGACATAACGTGAAAAAAAATTAAATGAATACTTTTGCAAGTCACTGTATACATGCACCAAACACACTGAAAGAACATGAAACACATATACAAACTGACTATCAACATGTTTAAAATAAACAATAAGGCCATGACAAGAACTCAGAAAAAAGGCTTAGTCATGGTAAATACTGGTTATTTATGCCATAAAAGCATAAATGTAGTTTGTTCATGTTCACTTCATTGTAATCATCTTTACAATGTATCAAATTATAACTTTTTTTCCTGTTAATGTGCTTTTGGCAATTATACATCTGAGACAAAGAACTGTACATTAGTTTGTGCTTTAGCATTTGTAAAAAAAACATCTAAAATAAATCCCCACTCCTCTACAAAAGTCATGAATAATCAGTAAAAATGTCCATAAGAGAGGATGATGGCTCAAGAATTTTAAGAGTTAAGATGCGTTTAACTGATATTTTAAACCAGCGGTAAAATAAAGCATAGATAAGAAAGCCTATGGCACACACTTATCCATCTGTGCCACTGGAGCTGATATTTTACAACTACTTTTAACTAAATCTAAATAGACACCCCATATTTTTTATTCCAGAGTAAGGGATGGCCTCTATGGGTTTCACAATAAGTCCAATAAGCATGTCAGCCACAGCCAGAGAGAGAATGATTAGGTTGGTTGGAGTGTGAAGCTTCTTGAAGTGAGAGATGGAGATGATCACCAGCAGGTTCAGAAACACAGTCCATGCTGACAACAATAATATTAACACATAAATGATATTGTATTCATGACTAGAACGTTTTCCCTTGGTACATGATGAGTTGATGGCAGGAAAGCAGTATTGAATCTCATGATCCTCTGTCTCATAGGCCATGTGTGAGTCTCCTCCTGTTAGGTGTTTGTTCTGCTCTCCTTCCTTACTGTCCCTTCAATTATACAGTGTCTGGATCAAACTGACCAACCCATTTTCCACCCACTCTGATGCTGAACAATGACATAATTTTCTTTCAATAGTTTCAACCTTGGCAGTCAAATAGCCGAGCTTAAGAGGCAAAACTGAAAGACATAAAACTGAATACCTTTGCTTTTACATGATGTATATCCACACTAATAGAGTAGGTGTAAAAATGAAGTCTAAAAACACTGATGTATCAGCCAGTAAAGCAAAAACAAAAAAAATACTTGGAGCATTGTTAAGCCCTGAGGCCTGTCTTGAGAAGCAGTTTTAAGTACTAACTACCCGGTTAAGGTGAATTAGAGTTTGATCGAGCAATTTTTCAGTCTCATGAAGGTAGATTAGGTTAAATTGGTGTTCATAGCCATATTAACTAATGCTACATCTCTGACCAATCAATGACTGGGTGCAGGGCCGTTTCTAGGCATAGGCGAGCTAGGCGGTCGCCAACGGCCCTGACTGGGCGTATCACTGTTTTAAAACGCATGAAGAGTTAATGATGTCCACCTAATGGATAATGTGAGCAATAATAATTCAACAACTCAGAATATATGGATTATTCTCTCAAAAAATAAAATTCAGTCAATGTTTACCCATCCTCATGTTTTTCTAAAGCCATACGACCTTTTTCTTTTTCAAAACACAAAAGGAGAATTAAAAAAAAACATGTCCTGCTCATGCTTGCCCATATTATGGCAATGAATGGAGCCTAGCTTCAAGCTTTAAAAAGTTGCATTAGTATCTTAAAATTATCCAATTCAAAACTAACTCTGTATGTTCTACAACTTGCTTCATGAAGCAGGCCTCTGTACTGCTGTATTAGAGATTTACTGCAGCCAGTAGCCACTGACTGTGCAGTGAATGAAAGTGATTTAATTGTGCCACAGTCACTGACATACACTCATGTGAAGTCATGGCTGTTGTTGGTGCATCAGTGGCCATGAATACAATACATATAAACAAAATCAGATATGTATCAACTGACAAGCTGTTCATGGATAGTGGTTGATATTTGTCCTAACCTTATACATGTTAATGAAGAATCAGGGCCGTTTCTAGCCAATTTGACGCCCTAGGCGAAATCGCTATTGCCCCCCCCACCCCCCAAAATTATATATATATATATATATATATATAATTTTGGGGGGGGGGGGGGGCAATAGCGATTTCGCCT
>NW_015665026.1:525508-526749 GCF_001515625.1 Sinocyclocheilus rhinocerous
AAAAGTGCCAGTACGTGCGCTCATTGGCGCCCCTTCAGCTGGTGGCGCCCTAGGCGACCACCTAGCTCGCCTATGCCTAGAAACGGCCCTGTGAAGAATGGCTGATCATGCTTCAAATCAGAAGCTATATATATATATTGTAGCATGCATGTACACACACACACACACACACACACACACACACACACAAACACAAACACACACACACAAACACAAACACAAACACACAAACACAAACACTCTTAACTCCACAGAATGAGAGTGCAACCACTAGAGGCTGAATTGTTGGACATTGCATGCATTTATGACTTCAAATTCAGATGTTTATGCTGATAACACAGACTATCAGGACTTATGTGCAATGCAGCTAAAACTACCACTATATAATGACAGTGTATGCAGTCATTGTTTTCCTATCAGTATTATTATTGGACCAGTAAGCAAAGAAATTACATATTTTTTTCATTTTGATAAAGAAACATTGTTGGCAGGAAAACAACTGAACATTTTGTCACTTCATTTTACTTTGTGTTAAAAGAAGTTTGCTTAGCTTGCTTAGTTCCAGTTTAATTACAATTGATGTTTGGTAAAAATATTGACCAGAGAGGATGCTGGCTGACTTAAGATGTGTTTAACTGTATTTTCAAACCAAGACTAAAATAAAGCATAGTGTGGGACAACGGGTCTTTGCAGGCCCGATGTCAGGCAAAAAATGGGTTCACACACAAAAAAACAAACAAAAAAACCTGAATTTATATACACAGCCCATGTTAAAAGATTTATGATTGTGGAAGAGATTACTGATATAGAACAGCTACAGTAAAGAATCCAGCAAAACTGTGACAATGATCCCTAATGTCAGAGCAGCTTTGCTCTCAGATTTTCTCCTCACTGAACTTTTCATTACACATTTACCACTCTTTGTCAGGGTATTTATGAAAGTAAAAAAAAAAAAGTGAAAGTGAGGCGTCCCATACTTGGAATTTGTGCTCTGCATTTAACCCATTCAAGTGCACAAACACACACACACTGTGAACAGGAGCAGTGGGCAGCCATATTGCTGTGGCGCCCGGGGAGCAGTTGGGGGTTCGGTGCCTTGCTCAAGGGTCTCACCTCAGTCGTGGTATTGAAGGTGGAAGAGAGAGCTGGTCATTCACTCCCCCCACCGACAATTCCTGCTGGACCTGAGACTCGAATCCGCAACCTTCAGGTTACAAGTCTGACTCTCTAACCATTAGGCC
>NW_015665026.1:526993-530116 GCF_001515625.1 Sinocyclocheilus rhinocerous
CCATACTTGGAATTTGTGCTCTGCATTTAACCCATTCAAGTGCACAAACACACACACACTGTGAACAGGAGCAGTGGGCAGCCATATTGCTGTGGCGCCCGGGGAGCAGTTGGGGGTTCGGTGCCTTGCTCAAGGGTCTCACCTCAGTCGTGGTATTGAAGGTGGAAGAGAGAGCTGGTCATTCACTCCCCCCACCGACAATTCCTGCTGGACCTGAGACTCGAACCCACAACCTTCGGGATACAAGTCTGACTCTCTAACCATTAGGCCCCCAATAGCTTATAACTTTCACTTGCTGATGTACAACATAGAAAATCCTCAAATACAAAGTTATTATCCGATTACAAGGAGACACAAAGGACAAAATCAGATCAGTGACTCTCCAGGCAAAACTTATTGGAGCACTTCTAATCCAGAGGTATTACCTAATTTTCACCTTCATCATCGTCTTCAATTTGGAAAAAATAGTTAATAACTTTTACAGCATTTATTAAATTTGATTAATATTAATTCATAATTACTGAATATACAAATGCATTTTAACATTTTGCATAATTATTAATAAACATTAGTACAAAATAAACATTATTATATGTAATATTATATCAATCTTGTAAAATTGTATCAAATTGTATCACAATTATATCAATCTTGTAAAAATATAGTACAATAATTCATGATACCCAAGGCAAAAATGTTAATGAACTAATGTTAATTAACCTTATTGTAAAGTACTTTTGATTTTACAAACAACTGCCAGAAAATGAGAAACAGCATTTCTCCATGATATCTATTTAATCTGAAGTGACCTGCATATTAAAGCACAATACTAATCAATCAATGAATAGATTAATATTAATTCAGTAATTCGACATTGAAATGTAAATAAAATGGCTTTGCAAATGAAAACACTATAAACACTTTGGGCATCTCACAGGGTCTCATGAGTGGAAATGTCTCTCTCTTTCTCACACACACACACACACACACACACACACACAGCTTTTGTTGTTTTATCAAGAAATGGATTACAGTAAACTCTGCAGCCCTGTTATGGACATCATGGCTTGTTATTTATGAAATGTGCACCTGAGGGTGCTGTTAACACCTGTGCTACATGCAGAGATGATCCTCAAGTGCCTCAATCATTCATTAAAGGTGCAAAACAAACACAGGCAAACACACACATCAGTCTGATGCAACAGCTACTGCTTTCTACTGCAGAGTCAGTGATTTAAGAATTATTTAAGAATTTAAATATAGAAATTAATCAATCCACTAAAATAATCCAAAAGTGGCATACAAAATTAAATAATAAATAAAAGCAAAAGTGTGTGAGCTGTCAAAACTAACTAGGTAATTATGGTTTGCATAATTTTAGCCTTTGTTTGGATCATAAAAAAATCGGCCTACATGAGGTGATGTTGAGCAGTTACAGTATGGCATTAATTTATTCACATCAGTTTATATGAAACAATAAACATTACTTCAACCTACTTGAAAAGTTACAATAAAATATTTAATATTGTTATTGTTAGGCTTTACCTCTACCTGCCTTTTGGGTGAATCTGAAGTTATACTTTGTTTCAGATGTTTTAATCTGAGGTGTGCTGTAAGCAATATTAATTATTCACTTTGTGATGAACCACCATTATAATACATTTGATCCTTACACATAGTTCTATATGACTGTCCTCCTTTTGTCATTGTGTTTTTGATTTATATCAACACAGATTCAGCATGACTAATAAAAGATTTGTGATTCTTGCTCAATTTTCCTAATAAGCTAATGCAACACAACTGAACATTTTGTCACTTAAACTTACTGTGTGAAAGGAGTTTGCTTAATTGTTAAATTCTGACAAAACCGGCATTTGAACAGAGTATAATTATAAAGCAATGATACTCAATGAAACAAACTACATAATATTAAAATGCATGTAGTGTAAATTATAACTATTATGATTATTTACCTTTATGACTTTATAACAATTGCAGTTTTTGTGAAATTGTTCTCAGAATGATGGCTTTATCAGTTTAATTACAATTTATGTTCTGAAAAAATATTGACCAGAGAGGATGCTGGCTGAAATATTTTCAGAGTTAAGATGTGTTTAACTGTCTTTTTAAACCAGGGGTAAAATAAAGCATAGACCATAGGATTCAGACCTGAGTTCATATACATGAACCATGTCAAAACATTCATGGTTATGGAAGAAACTGCTGATATGGAACAGATATAGTCCGGAATCCAACAAACCAGATAAACTGTCACAATGATTCCTAATGTCAGAGCAGCTTTGCTCTCAGATTTCCTTCTCACTGAACCTTCATTTACGCATTTGCCACTCTTCATCAGGGTGTTTATAACTTTCACTTGCTGATGTACAACATAGAAAATCCTCAAATATAAAGATATGATCAGGATACAAGGAAAAATAAAAGACATGAACAGATCAGTGACTCTCCAAGCAAAACCCACAAAAACAGAACACTCTCCATAACACATGTATGTTCTCCGTGAAATGTCAAAATAACCGTTATTAATTACAAAGGCAGTGTTATAAGTTGAGGAGCAAACCCAGCTCAGACAGATGCTTATTAATGTTTTAGTCATGGTTATTTTCTGTGGGTACAGTAAAGGGTGACAAACAGCCACATAACGATCAACAGCAATTAAAACTAAATTACTAAGAGATGCTGAGAGAAGCATCCAAATAAATATTGAATAGAGTCCACAGAAAGTGTCTCCAAAGTACCAACACAACTCAATCAGCCTCGTGGCCTCTATGGGCATCACAAGTCCAATAAGCATGTCAGCCACAGCCAGAGAGAGAATGAGCAGGTTGGTTGGAGTGTGAAGCTTCTTGAAGTGAGAGATGGAGATGATCACCAGCAGGTTCAGAAACACAGTCCATGCTGACAGCACTGATACAAACACATAAATGATATTGTATTCATGACTGGAGCGTTTTCCCTTGATACATGATGAGTTGATGGCAGGAAAGCAGTATTGAATCTCATGATCCTCTGTCTCATAGGCCATGCGTGAGTCTCCTCCTGTTAGGGAGTTTTTCTGCTCTCCATACTATTCTTTTATTTATATGGTGTCTGACTCAGTCT
>NW_015665026.1:532531-536656 GCF_001515625.1 Sinocyclocheilus rhinocerous
AGTACAGGAGCTCAGTATCGGGCCCGATACCAGTATCGGTATCGGTGCATCCCTAATTCTCAGCTCAGAACCGCATCAAAAACTCCACTCGAAGCAGTCTGCACGTATCCACCACGGAGGATCTTATTCGAATCAGCACTGAGGGACCTTCTCTGGAGAGATTTGATCCAAGCAAATGCGCAGAGAAGTGGCTGTCTTCAAGTAAACGTTCAAGAAAACCACACTACAAAGCCTGGCCAGCTGAAATATGCAGCATCTGATTGCTGTTCACTGTGTGGCAGGAACATTAATTGTGTTCAGCAGTGCAGATGTCAATAAAGCTTTTAAAAGGACAGTTCACCCAAAAATTAAAAATTCTGTTATCATTTGCTCACTCTCTTGTAATTCCAATACCTTAAGTCTTTCTTTCATCTTCAGAACTCACTTGAAGGTTTTTTTTTAATATTATGTGTATGTAATGACATTAGGGTGGGTAAATGATGACAGAATTTTTATTTGTTGGTGAACTGTTGTTTTAAATATATTTGAGCACTACACTTCAACGTCTGTACATTGTGTATTTGTGCATATGAAATTTATGCATGATTTTTTTGTGTTTTGAGGACAGCCTGTCTGTTTTTCTGAAACTGAAAATATTAAATGTTTATCTGAAGCTATGTTTCAGATTTTTTTTTCTCATGCTCTCCATACTTGTGTATGTTATGTGGCACATTAATATTGCGTTGTTTAAGGGGAAAAAAACAGAACACAGAAACACAGAAAATTGTCTGTGCTCCTAAATTTTTGACTGTGCTCCTAAATTTTTTTGATTAGGAGCACAAGTAATAAAACATAAAATTAAAATTAATCCTAATAAAAAAAAGTTACCGTAGAGCCCTGTTCTTAAACACATCTGAAACAAAGTAATCAAGGTCTTTAGATTCACTAGAAACTTCCAAGTGCATCAAAGCTGGTTGGAGCTAAACACTGGCCCACCAGAAGCAAGATTGGACATCCCTGGTTTAAATGCTCCACTTACAATTATAATATTGGTGCCAGCATCCTCTCTCTCTCAGCATCCTCTTTTACATATTTTAAATATTGTTTATTGGTACTTGCCTCTAGCACAGTCTAGTACAATGATGGCAACTGTTCGAATCATGTCTGAGATGCATTTACACATAAATATTGTGATATACACTTTATGTATAACAGCCTGTAATGGCACCTGTCTTCTAACCATCATGGAAACTCATAAATGGTTGATTTGAAACACTCTACAGCGCCACACACCACACAAATAGTGCTTCTCAAAATCAGTACACAACTGATTTCAATAGTGCATGATGCCAGCATCTTGCTCCGCTAATAGTGATATTCTACTAAGCATAAAATGCACACCACACTTAATATTGCATTACATATTTGAGTATTGAGACTTTTCAGTGTTGAATGAAATGTTTATTTATGATTAATATTTCTCCTGCTTTGTTCACCATCTCGAAATAATTTGTAGCAATACATTCTGGGACTTCCTACTCTTTTGAAGGATACATATGTTGCCGTCTACTAAATCAAACCCTTAAGCATTATGAATGACAGTCTGTAAAAATGTCAGTCAAAGAAGATGCTGGCTGAAATATTTTAAGAGTAAGAATGTGCTTTACTGACATTTTAAACCAGCGATAAAAGAAAGCATAGATAAGGGGATTCAAACCCGAGTTAACATACAAGGTCCAGGTTAGCAATGTCATTGTAGTGGAAGAGATTGCTGTGGATTCTGTTAAAGAACATATATAGAACGGAATCCCACAGAGCAAATAAACGGCCACAATGATTCCTAAAGTCAGAGCAGCTTTGCTCTCAGATTTTCTCCTCACTGAAACTTCCATTACACATTTACCACCTTTAAGAGAGTTCAAAACTTTTACTTGCTGTTGTGCGACATAAAAAATCTTCAAATATACAGAGATGATCACAATACATGGCAATAGGAAGGAAAAGGTCAAATCTGTGAATCTCCAAACAGGAGTAATCAAAACAATACACTGGCCGTAACAAACATCTGGTCTGTGTGAGGTATTAAAATATCCATTACTAATTACAAAGGCTATATTGTAAAGTGAACAACAACACCAGGAGACACAGATGCTTATTACAGTTTTAGTTGTGGTAATTTTCTGGGGATACTGTAAAGGGTGACACACAGCCACATAACGATCAATAGCAATTAAAACTAAAGTACTAAGAGATGTACAAAGGAGCAGCCTAACGGTAATTACAAACAATCCACAGTAAGTGTCTCCAAAGTACCAACATGTTTCAATGAGCCTAGTAGCCTCTATGGGCATCACAATTAGTCCAACAAGCATATCAGCCACAGCCAGAGAGAGAATGATCAGGTTGGTTGGAGTGTGAAGCTTCTTGAAGTGAGAGATGGAGATGATCACCAGCAGGTTCAGAAACACAGTCCATGCTGACAGCACTGATACAAACACATAAATGATATTGTATTCATGACTGGAGCGTTTTCCCTTGATACATGATGAGTTGATGGCAGGAAAGCAGTATTGAATCTCATGATCCTCTGTCTCATAGGCCATGAGTGAGTCTCCTCCTGTTAGGAGTTTGTTCTGCTCTCCGTACTGTGCTTTCATTTATACAGAGTCTGGATCAGACTGACCAACCCATCTACCGCCCACTCTGATGCTGCATAATGACATTTTTTTCCTCCAACACTTTCAACATTGATGTGACCATTTAAGACCTATACAGTATTCCTGCTATATTTTTTGTAATAATTTTTTATTTTTGTAATTTTTATTTTGCCATTAATTATCTAGACTATGGTGGCCCTCAATAGTCAAATCTGTTCCACCACAGTCTCATAATTAACCAAAAATATTTTTTAAGCTTTTCATTAGGGCTGCCCTCGACTAAAGATTTTTCTGATCGACTAGTTGTTGTTCATTTTAAGCATTAGTCGACTAATAGCACATTTATTAATAAACCCTTTAAATCATGCTAATGAGCCTTTAATTGCCTACATAGCCTAATAAGCGCTCAAGCGCACGCATAAAGCTTGCTACAGCACACCGGCAGAAGTAATGATGATGAATGTGTCAGGGAAAAACAGTAAGATTAAACTGCATTAACATTTTAATAATCTACTGATAAACTAGTGTTTTCATCTTAAGAGATGAATTCATCGACACTGACTTGTCATCTCCACAGTAGTGGATGCGCCTGCATGCAAATTTCATACGGATTACATAATCTGAGAATATTTATGCTTAAACTTTATTGCAACATTTTGTTGTTTTTTTAATCTATATTTTAATACATATAACTAAGTGCTAAAAGTTGTATTTATTTGTTCATTTTATTTTGTTCATATTTTATTCTTTATTTATTCTCTACTTATGTAATATACGTTTTAAAATTAATAGTTGTTCTTACTCTCTCTCTCTCTCTCTCTCTCTATATATATATATATTTTTTTTTTCTTTTTTTCATGTCTGTAAGGCAAGTATAAACGGAGACGGCAGAAAGCGCATCTTGTTTGCTTTCATTATTTTACAAAAGCGCAATGTTTGCGCACATTTTTCTAGGTTAACATTAGATTGAGTGGCCATGTAAAGTTGCTACTACTTAGATATTTCAGATGATAAGCCATATTTGAGGTCGATGAATGATAGGCCAGCGTTTGGATGTAACGTTACCACAAAATCCTGCCATTAACGATCTGTCCGTCACGGACTATGTGACCTCACCACTTCCTGTGGATTTTGTTTTTCTGCGACTAAGCAACTAATAAAATTTTGGTCGACCAAGCCTCTTCTCGTCGACTAAAGGTTAGTCGACTATTATGGGGGCAGCCCTACTTTTCATATTTGCCTAAAAGGTCTCTAACATTGTGCTTTGCAATTTAATTAAATATATATTTATTCTGTCGTGCTGCGAGTTCTGTGTTTAAGCTAGAAGCTCAATTGGTGTTTGGAAAAGCGCTAGACAAATAAACTTGAATTGAATTGAATTAAAATGCATAGCATCAACAACCTTTTACCTAAGTATTTCAAAGAACACTTTACAGCAAAGTAATCGTGTGTTTTAAAGAATAAACTTAACTAGCCTATGTGCGCATAT
>NW_015665026.1:537121-543513 GCF_001515625.1 Sinocyclocheilus rhinocerous
GTGAGTGCACACAAATAAACATAGAGTCTTTACAGATTCGAAAGATGTATTACTCTTATCTGTATGACCAAAATGACGGAGTATTTTAGGAGCAAGTGACTGCACTGGCGCCTCCATCTGTCATGCTGTGAGTGCGCTACTGTTCAGCTTTCACACTCCGCACAGACACTTCAATAGCGCACATTTTTCTAGGTTAACATTAGATTGAGTGGCCATGTAAAGTTGCTACTACTTAGATATTTCAGATGATAAGCCATATTTGAGGTCGATGAATGATAGGCCAGCGTTTGGATGTAACGTTACCACAAAATCCTGCCATTAACGATCTGTCCGTCACGGACTATGTGACCTCACCACTTCCTGTGGATTTTGTTTTTCTGCGACTAAGCAACTAATAAAATTTTGGTCGACCAAGCCTCTTCTCGTCGACTAAAGGTTAGTCGACTATTATGGGGGCAGCCCTACTTTTCATATTTGCCTAAAAGGTCTCTAACATTGTGCTTTCCAACTGAATTAAATATATATTTATTCTGTCGTGCTGCAAGTTTTGTGTTTAAGCTAGAAGCTCAATATGTGGTGTTTTCAGCAGTTTGGTTCCCAAGAATGCAGAAAGAGTGAAGAGAAGAGGAAAGAAAGTGAGGTAGATAAGGGTAAGTGATGAAGTTTGAACATATATTGTTGAAATGGTGGAATTGTTTCTTATCAGTTTCAGGGCTCCAGACTGCGACTAAAACAGTCGCATTTGCGACCAAAAATATTAATTTGCGAGTGATATTTTTGCTGAGATCGCCACTGGCGACTATATAAATTGACATGTTATGACTTAAAAATTTGCATGTAATGCCTTTTTTCCTGCTTGTTTTGCGATCACATCTTTTGTTATGTTGACGTATTAGACTGAGACGATGCGCATCAAAGTTTTAGTGGGAAAAAAAAGACTTTCAAACAGTCCTCATCTCTGCCAAACACCAGCATTGACGGCACACCTGCTAAAAGAGCAGGCTACAGTTGAGATCGAAAATGACAGAGACATAAAAAGTAATGTGTGGACATTAACAATATCATTAACAATTCTAGTTTATAATCAGTACTAATAAGGCTTCTTCTTATCAAGATCTTTAGTCTAAATGCTGTGTTCTGTTAATGCGTGAAATTCATATTATTTGTAGCGCACACTTGAGGAGCCCAAACTACACTCAATGACCAAGTGATGCTGACATAATTATGGTCCATGATATTGGCACAAAGTGTAATAAACAATTCTTTGTGACTGTATATAGTTCTCAAGTTGGAAAAGACGTTTAGTTCCTACTTTAAGTGAACCTTAGTTCCCCGGACATCTACAAGAGGGATTTAAATGCTGATGCTGTAAAAGGAGGGGAGACATAAACACAAAACGGTACGACTGAAATGTTAAAGTGTTTAAAAAAATTAATAAATAAAACGCGTTTATTTTGTGGCACTTAAAAAAAATAATTTGGTGCCTAATTTTGTTTCTTATAGGAGCCAGAGGCTCCTTAAGTTTTTTTTTTTTTTTTTTTTGGGAGCCCTGCAATATGTTAATAATAGGCATGCTAATAAGCAACTAATTAATAGTGAGAATTGGTCCCTATACTAAAGTGTTACCACTTGTTTTTATGTGTTGCTATATCCATACCAATAATATAAAAAAGAACATTTATGTATCAGCCAGAAAAAAACTAAATTTACTAATTAGAAAATTACTTTGTGCATATTTAAAGCTGCAGTCCGTAACTTTTTTGGGTTAAAAATGATCCGAAATCAATATTTGAGCAAGTACATAACCAGCCAGTGTTCAAAACTACCGCCTTACTTTAGCCCGATTCACAACGGTTAGCTTATAATAATGTTTTCTAATTTGAGTGGTACTGGTAGAAATTTGCGGGAACTTCGAGCATGCTGCCATGTCATTACGTCACGTCTGTAAACATAAAGAAGTTGTCCTGGCTAACTAGGCTATCACATGTGAGGATCCTGCTGGTGGCGGATCGTTTATAGCCTTTTCTCACAGTCTTTAAATCATGCTAATGAGCCTTTAATTGCCTACATAGCTTAATAAGCGTTCAAGCGCACGCATAAAGCTTGCTACAGCACACCGGCTGAAGTAATGATGATGAATGTGTCAGGGAAAAACAGTAAGATTAAACTGCATTAACATTTTTATTTATTTTATTTTTTTCATGTCTGTAAGGCAAGTATAAACGGAGTTTCGCACTCAAGTTCACAGAGGCCGAGACGGCAGAAAGCGCATCTTGTTTGCTTTCATTATTTTACAAAAGCACAATGTTTTGTTGTTATAGTGAGTGAGTGCACACAAATAAATGCAGAGGGTTTACAGATTCGAAAGATGTACTCTTATCTGTATGACCAAAATTACAGAGTATTTTAGGAGCAAGTGACTGCACCGGCGCCTCCATCTGTCATGCTGTGAGTGCGCTACTGTTCAGCTTTCACACTCCGCACAGACACTTCAATAGCGCACATTTTTCTAGGTTAACATTAGATTGAGTGGCCATGTAAAGTTGCTACTACTTACATATTTCAGATGATAAGCCATGTTTGAGGTCGATGAATGATAGGCCAGTGTTTGGAAGTAACGTTACCACAAAATCCAGCCATTAACGATCTGTCCGTCAGGGACTACGTGACCTCACCACTTCCTGTGGATTTTGTTTTTCTGCGACTAAGCGACTAATAAAATTTTTGTCGACCAAGCCTCTTCTCGTCGACTAAAGGTTAGTCGATTATTATGGGGGCAGCCCTACTTTTCATATTTGCCTAAAAGGTCTCTAACATTGTGCTTTGCAATTTAATTAAATATATATTTATTCTGTCGTGCTGCGAGTTCTGTGTTTAAGCTAGAAGCTCAATTGGTGTTTGGAAAAGCGCTAGACAAATAAACTTGAATAGAATGTTAAATTCACAACACATGCAGACATTGAGTTTGCTGCATTTTTGGGAACCAAACTGCTGAAAACACCACTTGAGTGGTGTTTTACTTAACCTGTTGTCTACATGATACGAAAGAATGCAAGGAGGTAAAGATAAAATTCAACACCTCCTATATAATTGCATGTTACTAATGAAGAAAAACAGACTGGATGTGTGCAAGACAATATGACAACATTTATAAGATGCATTGAGGAGGAGCCCAAACTACACTCAATGACCAAGTGATGCTGATATAATTATGGTCCATGATATTGGCACAAAATGTAATAAACAATTCTTTGTGACTGTATATAGTTCTCAAGTTGGAGAAGACGTTTAGTTCCTACTTTAAGTGAACCTTAGTTCCCAGGACATCTACAAGAGGGATTTAAATGCTGATGCTGAAAAAGGAGGGGAGACATAAACACAAAACAGTACGACTGAAATGTTAAAGTGTTTAAAAAAAAAATAAAATAAAATGCGTTTATTCTGTGGCACTTAAAAAAGCCCTGCAATATGTTAATAATAGGCATGCTAATAAGCAACTAATTAATAGTGAGAATTGGTCCCTATACTAAAGTGTTACCACTTGTTTTTATGTGTTGCTATATCCATACGAATAATATAAAAAAGAACATTTATGTATCAGCCAGAAAAAAAACTAAATTTACTAATTAGAAAATTACTTTGTGCATATTTAAAACTGCAGTCCGTAACTGTTTTTGGTTAAAAATGATCCAAAATCAATATTTGAGCAAGTACATAACCAGCTAGTGTTCAAAACTACCGCCTTACTTTAGCCCGATTCACAACGGTTAGCTTATAATAATGTTTTCTAATTTGAGTGGTACTGGTAGGAATTTGCGGGAAATTCAAGCATGCTGTTATGTCATTACGTAATTACGTACGTCATTACGTAAACATAAAGAAGTTGTCCTGGCTAACTAGGCTATCACATGTGATATTATGATTATTTACCTTTATGACTTTATGACAATTGCAGTTTTTGTGAAATTGTTCTCAGAATGATGGCTTTATCAGTTTAATTACAATTAATGTTCTGTAAAAATATTGACCAGAGAGGATGCTGGCTGAAATATTTTCAGAGTTAAGATGTTTAACTGTGTTTTTAAGCCCATCATAACAGAACACTCTCCATAACACATGTATGTTCTGCGTGAAATGTCAAAATAACCGTTATTAATTACAAAGGCAGTGTTATAAGTTGAGGAGCAAACCCAGCTCAGACAGATGCTTATTAATGTTTTAGTCATGGTTATTTTCTGTGGGTACAGTAAAGGGTGACAAACAGCCACATAACGATCAACAGCAATTAAAACTAAATTACTAAGAGATGCTGAGAGAAGCATTGCAATAAATATTGAATAGAGTCCACAGAAAGTGTCTCCAAAGTACCAACACAACTTAATCAGCCTCGTGGCCTCTATGGGCATCACAAGTCCAATAAGCATGTCAGCCACAGCCAGAGTGTCCTAACAGGTTGAAAACCCCTGATATAGACTATGGTGGCCCTCAATAGTCTAATCTGTTCCACTACAGTCTCATAATGAACCAAAAATATTTTTTTAACTTTTCATATTTGCCTAAAAGGTCTCTAAAGGCTTGTTCACACCGGGATGAATACCGCACGCGATTATCGCCGACGTTTAACGCCTTGTGAGTGTGCACACTGACGCGCAAAACGGCATAAAAGCGTCATTTTTTAAAAACCGCCTCGGGCTCGTTTTTTGGGTTTGACGGGCCGCATTAAAAACTGGCCGACCTGTTCACGTGCCTGGAGCTGCTGAAGTTACAGTAAAACAAGACTTGGTGGCGCTCAAGCACAAAACGGTCTTGCCGAGCACACGATCGCTGTGTCTCATTTAGAAGGCTGCACCCTCCGGAGGTCGCATTCGAAGGCTGCATACGTCATCGAGACTCATTTCAGAAAAGCATGCAGGACACTCTGATTGCGCAGATGCAAGCGCAGCTGTGGTGTTTACAACTTACCTTAAATCGCCTCGGTAAAAACGGATAAACTTTGTTTTTAATATCCTCCTCCTTTTTTTCTCTAACATATGTCTGCTGTACGTACGCTGCAGCTCCTCAAACATTGAACAAAATAAAATAAGTAAAAGCATTTTTTTTTTTCAAATTACTTTCCAAATTTAGAAATAATTTTCCTTCATTTAAGTAGTGTGAGAGCGCAAAGATGCTCTAAATGTGTTGGCATAGCAACGTGATACTTCCTGTTTCCTTTTCCGCCTGTCCTACGAAGGCCGTCTCGTTTAATCTAGGTTGAGGACACTTCGTATATATACATCCTACAGAGGATGCGACCTCCAGAGGGTTCGACCTCCGGAGGGCGCAGCCTTCTAAATGAGACACAGCTAGTGATACCTAACGACGAAGAGGAAGTAAGTAGACCAAGAAGATGCATAGAGCTCCGGAGGTTGACGTCACGTACTCTAAACTCCACCATTTTGGCAGGCAATCAGGAGAGCGCTAGAGCATTTGTATCGACAGTTGTACAACAATAATTTAAAACCAGACCTTACAAACCTTACTATTTCAACATGGTGGACAGCTGCTGTGCACCAGGAGGCCAGAACAGGCAGGGGAAAGCTAGGGTTGCCAACCGTCCCGTATTAGCCGGGATGTCCCGTATATTGGGCTTAGTTTGTGTGTCCCGTACGTGACCTCCCTTGGCCCGTTTCTTAAAGAAAGAATGAATGCAAGGAGCATGCAATGTTACTAATGAAGAAAAACAGACTGGATGTGTGCAAGACAATATGACAACATTTATAAGATGCATTGAGGAGGAGCCCAAACTACACTCAATGACCAAGTGATGCAGCCATAATTATGGTCCATGATATTGGCACAAAGTGTAATAAACAATTCTTTGTCACTGTATATAGTTCTCAAGTTGGAAAAGACGTTTAGTTCCCACTTTAAGTGAACCTTACTTCCCAGGACATCAACAAGAGGGATTTAAATGGATTTAAATGCTGATGCTGTAAAAGGAGGGGAGACATAAACACAAAACAGTACGACTAACAGTGCCTAATTTAGTAAGGCTCCATAAAGGGGTCATATGATGCGATTTCATTTTTTCCTTTCTCTTTGGAGTGTTACAAGCTCTTGGTGCATAAAGAAGATCTGTAAAGTTGTAAAGACTAAAGTCTCAAATCCAAAGAGATATTCTTTATAAAAGTTAAGAGTTAGCCACACCTACCTAAAACGGC
Source organism: Sinocyclocheilus rhinocerous (assembly GCF_001515625.1). NCBI lineage: Eukaryota > Metazoa > Chordata > Actinopteri > Cypriniformes > Cyprinidae > Sinocyclocheilus > Sinocyclocheilus rhinocerous. Next base: position 543,322 of record NW_015665026.1, read on the forward strand.
TCGTTCGAACACGCCCCCACATATCTACCACACTATGTGGGAAGATTTGCATAACACCGCCCAAATGTTCACGCAAAAAAAGAAGGCGTAACTTTTATTCTCGCTGTAGTATTGTTGACGCTGCCGCCATGTCCTGAAGACGCTGTGTGCTTCGTTGGGAAAGCAATGCTTTTTTGTTTGGTCTTCCAAAAG
>NW_015665026.1:543708-550574 GCF_001515625.1 Sinocyclocheilus rhinocerous
ATTTCTCCGATCACAAATGCAGCCATGGTTTTATGTTTACGCGGCGCGATGCAATGCAACGCAACGCGTGAAAAGACAGTATAAGTCATTATAATCAGTAATTATGGCCCCACTGGATGCAACAAATGCCTCGTTTGTAATGGGTTTTAATGTTTTTGTGTCGTTGCTCCGGCTGGGACACGGCATCAGCAGTATGTGAGGGGCGTAACATTTCCGTCTCACGCTTGAGGTATTCGGCCAATCACAACGCATTGGATAGCTGGCCAATCACAGCACACCTTGCTTTTTCAGACCGATGAGCTTTGTAAAAATCGACGCGTTTCAAAAAGGCGGGGCATAGAGGAGAAACAATAATGTACAGTATGTGGAAAATAATGTGTTTTTTAAACTTTAAACCGCATAAACACATTTCATTACACCAAATACACAAAATAATGTTCTTTTTAGCAGCATCATATGACCCCTTTAAGTATTTTTTTTTTTGTCTGGAGCCCTGCAATATGTTAATAATAGGCATGCTAATAAGCAACTAATTAATAGTGAGAATTGGTCCCTATACTAAAGTGTTACCACTTGTTTTTGTGTGTTGCTATATCCATACCAATAATATAAAAAAAGAACATTTATATATCAGCCAGAAAAAAATACTAAATGTACTAATTAGAAAATTACTCTGTGCATATTTAATCCTTGTACTGTAATACTGAGTCTCTGTAGTACAGTATTACTGTTTCTAACAGCCACTGACTGTAGCACACAGACTACAGTAGTAGAACTCAACAGTGCTAGCATTTCACTCGCATTTGCTGCTAAGAATAGATGTGTGTGTCTGTAAAATATCTTTAGGAGCATTTGTGAAAAAAAAAACAAGTCCCTGCAGGGTTTTAAAAAGTCTTAAATTATATAACAAACATCTTAATTATAATTCGAAGAGGTCTTTAATGTGATTATTAAAAATCAAAAGGCTATAATTTCATAATATAAACATAAGCACTGCATGTTTTAGAGTGAAAATGCGGCACTGTTGCACGTTCTACAGGCTCGCTTTTATGGTGACCACTTGGATACTGCTCTGTTGGTCACTAGATTTTGCAGGACAATGTGGAACGTGTGACAGAGATAAATTTACTACAATTAGACCATGTAAATATTGATAATGATTGGATGATAACATTCTTTTAATCATTAATAAGTTTTGTTAATGGTAACCAAGTGACTGCCACTCAGTTTGCCCAAGTTCGAGTCATACGATTTAATTTACTCCACAGAACCTATTCAGTCTAAAATAAACTGAATAACAGGCTAGTAGGTAAAAATTATTTTATACTAAACTTAATTTCCTTAATAGCAATTATGTTCATTTATTAGACAAATATGAACAATAATGCAAACATGAAATGCGTTTTACCAGATTCACTGCATCTTGAACTTGTACACAGCATTATTTAACTACATATTTATTAATATGTCCTTCAGGTATCATGAATGATATTATAAAACTAAAGTAAATCAATCAATTGATCTGTCATATACATGGACTTGTTTTTGTTCAGTTGGCTTACACTTTACTCTGTCAGAAAACATCACTGATGTGAAAACTCGGAAACACAATTATAATTGGCATTATTCATGTTTTGCATGTATTATTGATGTTGAGATGATCTTGCACTGAATTGTTTATTAAAGGTGTGAAATAAACAAATACAGTTCCTCAGATATTGAAAATGATTGATGATGTTGTCAGATTACAAACTGGCTGAAGAAATTTGTATATTATTTATTTAATTCAGTATTTAAACATACTACAGCACAATCAAAAGTTGATTTGAGCCATAAATATTTTCAAAATTCAGCCTGATTATTGTTAGTAATTATGTATACTATATAAACATCAAAGTCATGACAAGAAACAACGACAACAAAACACAGGGGGGGGGGGATCAAAACCCCACAACAATTATGATCCATTATAAGCTCTGATTATAATCTGTAAAAATGTCAATGAGAGAGGATGCTGTCTGAAATATTTTAAGAGTTAAGATGTGTTTAACTGACACTTTAAACCAACGGTAAAATAAAGCATAGACCAGAGGATTCAGGCCTGAGTTAATATACACAATCCATAATAGAAATCTTACTATTTTGAAAGAAATTACTGTATTCACTGTTAGAGACAAGATATAGTATGGAATATAGCAAAGCAGATAAACACTCACAATGATTCCTAATGTCAAAGCAGCTTTACTCTCAGATTTCCTCCTCGCTGAACCCTCCGTTACACATTTACCACTCTTCATCAGGGAGTTTATAACTTTCACTTGGTGATGTACAACATAAAATATCTTCAGATATAAAATTATAATCACGGTACAAGGAAAAAGGAAAGACACAAACAGATCAGTCATACTCCAGGCAGAGTTAATCATAAAGGGACACTCTCCATAACACCCATATGTTCTGCTTGATGGATCAAAATATCTGTTATCTGTTATGAAGGAAATATTGTATGCTGAAGACCACATCCAGCAGATGCATATGATAATCAAAGTTTTAGTTGTAGTTATTTTTTGTTGGTACAGTAAAGGGTGACACACAGCCACATAACGATCAACAGCAATTAAAATTAAATTATAAAGAGATGCTGAAATGAGCAGCCCTATTATTGCCAAAAACAGTCCACAGAAAGTGTCCCCAAAGTACCAACACATCTCAATCAGCCTCGTGGCATCTATCTGCATCACAAATCCAACAAGCATGTCGGCCACAGCCAGAGAGAGAATGATCAGGTTGGTTGGAGTGTGAAGCTTCTTGAAGTGAGAGATGGAGATGATCACCAGCAGGTTCAGAAACACAGTCCATGCTGACAGCAATGAAAAAAACATATACATGATATTGTATTCATGTCTGGAGTGTTTTCCCTTGATACATGATGAGTTGATGGCAGGAAAGCAGTATTGAATCTCATGATCCTCTGTCTCATAGGCCATGTGTGAGTCTCCTCCTGTTAGGAGTTTGTTCTGCTCTCCGTACTGTGCCTTCATTTATTCAGTGTCTGGATCAGACTGACCAACCCATCTACCACCCACTCTGATGCTGCATAATGACATTTAATTATTTATTGTATGTATTCATTTATCCACACAGTAGACTGTTCAACAGCCCATAGTAATGCATTTGGTAACACTTTAGAATAGGAAACACTTATTCATTATTAACTACGACTTTTCCCTCAATAAACTTCTAATTTGCTGCTTATTAATAGTTAGTAAGGTAGTTGTTAAGTTTAGTTATTGGGTAGGATTAGGGATGTAGAATAAGGTCATGTAGAATAAGGCATTAATATGTGCTTAATTAGCACTAATAAATGGCTAATATTCTAGTAATATGCAAGCTAATAAGCTAGTTAAGAGACCCAAAAAATTTAGTGTTACCATGTATTTTTTATTTATTTTTTTTTACAAATAAATGAATGAATATTAATTATTATTTACTATACATTATAACACTACTTACACTGGTAGGGTATACGCTGGCATAAACCAGCCTCAGGATAGTAATTTAACAGATATGTGTGTTATATATAGTTAATATATAGTTATATAGAGTTATATAGAGTAATTGCTTTACAGTTCGTTATAATTTTGTAATGATCAAGGAAGACATACTTACCCATTATATATTCAGGAAAAGAGGGTAAGTTAACAACTTAAATTGAATTAAATTCGTTTTTTTTATCAAATGGCTACTACAACATTAAATCAATTAAACACTAAACATTTTTTAATAAAAAACACATTTTCATTAGAACATTATTTTATTAATCAAATTAGTCAAGTGCTACACATACACTGGAAGATATACTGTAATCCCTCATATGTAAAGTAAGGTTAATTTTTTTTAGCTGTATGGTGTCACAGCTGTGAGGTAATCACACGCATGACGAAGAAGAAGATGAAGAATAACAGTCTTTAACTAGATAAAAAAATTTGTCAAGACAAACTTTAAGTTGGCTTGAGAAAGCCGGACCAGAAAGTTTGAAAAGTTTAAAAAGTAAAAAAAAAGTTTTAAGTTTGATGGTTTTCAGTCTGAAATAGTTTGAAGTTTAAAAGTAGTTATAAAAACTTAAAGTTTGAATATTTTGAAGGCAATGCAGTCTGTCAAGAGATAGATAGATAAGATAGATAGATAGATGTGACATATGGGTGCTCAAATCCTCAAATATACAGTTGTGTTACAACACATCACTCAGAAGACAGAGGTGAACCCAATTCGAAACTGAGGAAACTGGTAAATATCGAGAGGTGAGTATGCAAGCAAGTCACAAATCTTTCCAAACTGTCTTTGGTAGATACGAGTCACACATATAGAAGGCGATCTAACGATCGCTACAAGCATCCAGGTAATCAGAAAAAACAACACTTGCCATAACAGAAACAGTTATAGTCACTCTCTGAGAATATACTAGACAGCTGGCTTGGAACATCCATACACAGAAATTAGGTACAGTAGGTATCTTGAAGCAAAATATAACTTAAGAGTATGGTAGTCCATAGCTCCAACACAGAGTTCCAAAAGAAGGTAAACTAAGCGTTCCCAGGAAATACTTTTCAGAGCAAGCATACTTAACATGCACATGAAGTGTTGATCAAGGATATGTAGGTAAGAATTTCACAGGCAGGTATCTTTTCTCTCCAGAACAAACAGGATTAAGGGGGTCGTACACCAGACGAGAAGCGCTGGGCCGTGCCACATCTTTCAAATTCGAAAACATTGTTTTCTATGAGTGTACGCACACCATCGGTTCCTCTCTGCGATTGTCTGCGGTGATTAAGGATGCTCTTCAAATCCTGCTGCACCACAGAGTGCCACTGACATAAGGGGTTGAAAGAAAGACAAATGTTTTGCTGAAAGATGCACAATACACAATCTTCCAGCCTAGGATTAGGCTTGCTGCGATAGTCGGTGTTGACGGTGTTACCGGTGTTAAGACGCAACACCGGTTATGTCACTTGCCCACCAAGTCACCGCCCGCCACAGCCGTGATTCCCATTCACTTCCATTATATGACTGACAGACTGCAACGGTTTGAGTTAAAAATCTTCGTTTGTGTTCTACTGAAGAAACAAAGTCACCTACATCTTGGATGCCCTGGGGGTAAGCAGATAAACATCAAATTTTCATTTTTGGGTGAACTATCCCTTTAAGCCTCCGTTACTAGGTCTAAATGACGTTTTGGAATTAGCAGTGCAGGCGTTGGATGAGATGCGTAAGAAATTAATCAAGCGATTAGTCAACAGAAGAGACAGACGGCTGCACGTGAGTGTCCTGCGTAATACTTGTTTATAGATCTGCTGTTGGAATTACTATAATTAACACTAAAAACATTTCCTAGAGTCTCATGGGTTGAAATGTCACACACACACAGTGCTTTTGTTGTTTTATCAAGAAATGGATTACAGTAAACTCTGAGGCCCTGTTATGGACATTATGGCTTGTTATTTATGAAATGTGCACCTGAGGGAGCTGTTAACACCTGTGCTACATGCAGAGATGATCCTCAAGTGAATCAATCATTCATTAAAGGTGCAAAACAAACACAGGCAAACACACACAACAGTTTGATGCAAAGGCTACTGCTTTCTACTAAAGGGTCAGTGATTTCATAATTATTTAATAATTTCATACAGAAATTAATCAATACAATATTCTAATCCAAAATCACATGAAGTACAAAAACTCATTTAAAAAAAAAAAAAAGAAAAAAAGAAAAAAAAAAGTGTCTGATAGGTATGGGTTGTCCATGCCCACTTCAGAGGTGTGATGGTATTTATTCCACCCAAGAGGGAAACAAAAATGGCTCGACCTACAGTGGCACTCTTAGTGTGTATATTTTTACAGTGCCCAGTGACAAATACCAAAAACACAGAGGAATAAAGGTGATTTACAAAAGTACAAACAAATAGAAAAAGGGAAAAGAGGTTCAGCTGCTAAACCTAACTGAATGATTATAGTCAAAGCAATTGATCAGGAAAAAAAATGGTTTGCATTAATGTTGTCCTTGTTTGGATCGTAAAAAATGTGCCCTACATGAAGTGTTTAGCATTTTTTATTATGGCATTAATTTATTCACATCAGTTTTGAATACACTTGTTGAAACAACAAAAATTAATTCAACATATGAAAAAAGTTACAATGAAATATTTCATATTTTATTGTTAGGCTTCACTCTTCTTTCCTTTGTGTGTAGCTCCACCCTTTAAATGCCTTTTGGATGAATCTGAAGTTACAAGGTTTCAGATGTTTTCATCTGAATTGTGCAGTAAGCAATTTTAATTATTCACTTTGTGATGAACCACCATTATAATACATTTGACACTTATACATAGTTCTAAAGGACTGTCCCCTTTTTGTCATTGTGTTTTGATTTATATCAACACAGATTTAGCAATAAAAGTGAAGCATAAAGTACAGAATATCTGTCTTTATAATTTATTCCAGTAGACTGAAGATTTGTGATTCTTGCTCAATTTTTTTTTCTAATAAGCTAATGCAACACAACTGAACATTTTGTCACTCAAACTTACTGTGTGAAAATAAGTTTGCTTAATTGTTAAATGAGCAGTATCACACGAGTAGAAGTGAGATATGGCTGTATATCGGCATGGCTGGACTAAGCGAGTGTGATACAACTAAAGGATGCGTCACTTCCTGTTTGTTGCTGCCGTGTGTTTTGAGTTTGAGCTCCGTCAAGTTAATTCTTTATCGTCTATTTTTTATCTTAAAATCAATTTTATGCACCATAATTTTCGTTTCTATAACGTGTGAATATATCCCCGATCGTATTCTACAACAAAAACAATCAGAGC
>NW_015665026.1:550584-554121 GCF_001515625.1 Sinocyclocheilus rhinocerous
TAAAAAGAAAAATAAGCGTAGAGCCCTGGATACAGCATCTCAGTCTCCTACACACAATAAAACATAAGTTTGAATGTCCACTGAGGAAAGCGTTATCTTTGTCGTATCGTCAATATCCTTTCATCTGTTAAGAGTGATTTCTGATGACAGCGCTGCTCAGTGCATTTGTTAGCTGCGTCGTTGTTGAAAGTAAAAATAACTTCCGTTTACAAAAGCGTATTTTTCAATGTAAAAGTCTTTACTGTAGTACTGACTCATAAAAACACTCTCTTGTCGCCATCTAATGGCGGAACAATGTAACTAAAATCACCATCACGAACACACGCGCCATGTCTCGGTAATAAACACTATTATTAAATACTATTATTATTATTTATATAAAATATTATTTATTGAACAATCATATTTAATGAGAGCTGAACGGCCGCTGGAACTCACGTCTCCGAAAATGCCAAAGCAAATTTTCAAACAGACGTTATCTTTATTAACAAACCGCATATTTGACGTCCAAGCAAGCACATTCTCGCCTAAAAAAAACTCTTAAAACTGAATTTCGTGACACAAAACAGTATTATTTTTAAAACTATCGTGGATTTGGGCGTCCACCATGACACTCGCTGTGAGAAATACGGCAACTTCGGCAAGCGGAGTGATACTAACGGTGAAGAGGTCGAGGAGCTCTCTTGGACTCTAATATCGCACTCCTATCAGCCAATCAGATTCGAGAACCAGAAAGAACTGTTGTATAAATTCTGACAAAACCTGCATTTGAACATCAGTGTAAGAATCAGCAAGCATGCTCAATGAAACAAACTTCATAATATTAAAATACATGCAGTGTAAATTAAAAGGATAAAATATTATAATTATCTACCTTAGGACTTTATAACAATTGCATTTTATGTGAAATTGTTTTCAGAATGACGACTTCACCTGTTTAATTACAACCGATGTTCTGTTAAAATATTGACCAGAGAGAATGCTGGCTGAAATATTTTCAGAGTTAAGATGTTTAACTGTGTTTTTAAACCGGGGTAAAATAAAGCATAGACCATAGGATTCAGACCCGAGTTAATATACACGACCCATGTCAAAACATTTATGGTTGCGGAAGTGATTACTGACATAGAACAGATATAGTACGGAATCCAACAAAGCAGACAATGATTCCTAATGTCAGAGCAGCTTTGCTCTCAGATTTCCTTCTCACTGAACTTTCCATTTCACATTTACCACTCTTCATCAGAAAGTTTATGACTTTCACTTGCTGATGTACAACATAGAAAATCCTCAGATATAAAGTTATGATGAGGATACAAGGAGACACAAAGGACAAGATCAGATCAGAGTCTCTCCAGGCAAAACTTAGTATAACGGAGCAATCGCCATAACACACCTCTGATCTGTGTGGAGATGATCACCAGCAGGTTCAGAAACACAGTCCATGCTGACAGCACTGATACAAACACATAAATGATATTGTATTCATGACTGGAGCGTTTTCCCTTGATACATGATGAGTTGATGGCAGGAAAGCAGTATTGAATCTCATGATCCTCTGTCTCATAGGCCATGAGTGAGTCTCCTCCTGTTAGGAGTTTGTTCTGCTCTTCTTACTGTCCTTTCATTTATAGTGTCTGGATCAGATGGAACAACCCATCTACTGCTCACTCTGATGCTGAACAATGGTAAAATTGTTTTCTTGATGTATAAACACAACTGGATTGAAACTAAGTTGTAACAGGGTTTGACGTTTTTGCTTGTATACCGTTAAAGGCAGAGTAAGTGATTTTTCAAAAACACTTTAAAAAACTGATGCTGGCTGAAATATTTTCAGAGTTAAGATGTTTAACTGTGTTTTTAAACCGGGGTAAAATAAAGCATAGACCATAGGATTCAGACCCGAGTTAATATACACGACCCATGTCAAAACATTTATGGTTGCGGAAGTGATTACTGACATAGAACAGATATAGTACGGAATCCAACAAAGCAGACAATGATTCCTAATGTCAGAGCAGCTTTGCTCTCAGATTTCCTTCTCACTGAACTTTCCATTTCACATTTACCACTCTTCATCAGAAAGTTTATGACTTTCACTTGCTGATGTACAACATAGAAAATCCTCAGATATAAAGTTATGATGAGGATACAAGGAGACACAAAGGACAAGATCAGATCAGAGTCTCTCCAGGCAAAACTTAGTATAACGGAGCAATCGCCATAACACACCTCTGATCTGTGTGGAGATGATCACCAGCAGGTTCAGAAACACAGTCCATGCTGACAGCACTGATACAAACACATAAATGATATTGTATTCATGACTGGAGCGTTTTCCCTTGATACATGATGAGTTGATGTCAGGAAAGCAGTATTGAATCTCATGATCCTGTCTCATAGGCCATGTGTGAGTCTCCTCCTGTTAGGAGTTTGTTCTGCTCTTCTTACTGTCCTTTCATTTATAGTGTCTGAATCAGATGGAACAACCCATCTACTGCTCACTCTGATGCTGCACAAGGAAACTAATCTTATCAAGTTAATGAATCCTAGGTAAATAAGTTTAATTTTAAATAAATAGATTAGTCTTAGTCTAAGGTTGAGTTCACCGTTTTTTTTTTTGTTTTTTTTTGTGGGGAATTTATAATAAGACTGAATCTGAATTTTCAACAGATAAAAAAAAAAAAAACTCTTTATAGCTCTGGTCCTTGACTAAGATTTGCTAAACAACTTTTAAAGCAGTTGTAAATTACTCAAGAAACACATACATGTGACCTCATTACATCAGTATTACTGCGCCATTACTCTTGAGCAATATTGACAAAAAAATTTAATCTCAACATTTTTTGTGATTTTTGTCAATAACGATAATTTTGCTGAGTGTGGGGGGCATGGAGATGCAGGCTACCGAGTAAATGGTATTTGTGCTCTGGCTTAATTGTTAAAACTTATCATGAATTAAACTTCTTAAGAGCCATTGTTATCAAAAAACACAAGTTTGAAACTTTTGGAGATCGTCTTTAGTAAGAATGCCAGCAAAAAGCATAAAAAAAACTACAGAGAAAAAGAGGGCAGACTCGCAAAATATCTCATGTATCAAAGACTAAATCCTACTGGGTACAGATTTGTAGGAGGCTGTCTTATATTTAATACAGGATGTGACCTCAATCCACTTTATTTATTGTTAGGTGTTGCTGCTAGAAATATAAAGAACATTTTGAACAGGAAGTTGTTTAATGTTCTTGCTTATGCTGCTTGTAAGAGTGTTTTTCTTAAATGGATCTCTAATAAACCGCAGACAGTGTCGGAGTGGCATAAAGTAATATGTTTTTCTTTCTTTGGAATATATTACCTACTGGTCAAAAGGGTAAATGGACATGTTTTATCAGACATGGACTCCTTTTTTAAGTATATAGGTCCCAGGATTTCACATACCTTTTTGCAAAGCCTTGGCAGGTCAACATGAACCTTAAATTATTATATATATATATCTCTTTTTTTTTTGTTTCTGTGCGCGCATGCGTTTATGTCGGAGTG
>NW_015665026.1:554309-568615 GCF_001515625.1 Sinocyclocheilus rhinocerous
TTTTTTCTTTCTGTGCGCGCATGCGTTTATGTCGGAATGTACTTGTGGAGTGTATCTGTGGTTATTGTTCTGTTTGTTCTATTGTTTTGTCATGTTAAAATAAAGAATACATTTTGTATTTTAATTTGTTTTTATTTTTTTTGGATGAGTGTGTTTTTGTGCTGTACATTGGCTGGTTTAAGCCTCTAATGAATAAATATGACAATAAAACCGTCACTAGGTGGCGGCAAGTCCCTGTCTTAATGAGTGATTCATTGAACCATTCATTCAAATGATTCAAAAAGGCTGATTTATTGACAAACGAAGCAAGGGACTGTATTTATGAATGGATCATTGAATCATTGGCTCACTCTATTAGTTCAAAATTCAGGGACAAATCACAGCAGTGTTGCTCTGAGACACACAAACATTCTGCTCCAGCTTTGAGCCCCTGCCCCAAATCGCAAACGCTAAAGTGTCCTTTTGGTGCTATTGAGGTGTCCCCGGAAGGCGATTTTTATTTTTATTTTCTTTTTTTATTGAGGGGGACAGCAGCCATATAAATACACTGAACAAAATTATAAACGCAACACTTTTGTTTTTGCCCCCATTTTTCATGAGCTGAACTCAAAGATCTGACTAAAACTACTGTTATTTTTGTAACCACTTTTTTTTTTAGGTTACCTTACAAAACATTTTGTAGTGTCTGAATACACATGTATTATATACACAGGTATTTTTTGGACTGATACATATTTTTATAATTGTTAACAACTTAAATTTAAATACAAGTTCCTTATAGCTTGGATCAAATGGCCCCTACTCTACATAATAATATGATCAAAGACACATTCTCATTAAAACATTATTTTATAAAGCAAATTCATCAAGTGCCATACTTAAGCAGGAAGATATCACTCTCAGAAAAAAAAGGTACAAAAGCTGTCACTGGGGCGATGCCTTTTTTTAAAAAGTACTAATATTAATACTAAAACATTTAGGTACTAATGTGTACCTTTAAGGTAAAAAATATGTACAATAACCTTTATGGGTAAGAAAGGTAAAAGGTGTACCTTTTGAAAAGGTATTGCCCCAATGACAAGTTTTACACCTTGTAGAAAGCACTGTATCAATCATTAAAGATGATCTGTAAAAATGTCCACCAGAGAGGATGCTGCCTGAAGTATTCGGATATGTCTAAGTGACTTTCTAAACCAGGGGTAAAATAAAGCATAGATGAGAGGATTCAGACCTGAGTTAACATACATTGTCCAAGTTAGAAAATTTGCTGTGGTGGAAGGGATTACTGTATCCCTTTTTTTAATATTTTTTTAGAGAAAAAAATATATTGGCAAATAGCAGAAGAGATGAATTACCACAATGATTCCCAATGTTATAGCAGCTTTGCTCTCAGATTTCTTTCTCACTGAACCATCCAAAACATGCTTTCCACCCTTCATCTGAGAGTTTATAACTTTCACTTGTTGTGCAACACTGAAGGTCAGTGACTCTCCAGGCAAAATTTATCATGAAGCTGCAATCTCCATAACACACATCTGTTCTGTGTGAAGAATCAAAGTATCCATTACTGATTACAATTGTAGTGTTATTGAAGGAGGAGCAAAACCAGCTGAGAAAAATGCTCACTAAACTTTTGGTCATTGTTACTTTCTGTGGATACATTAGAGCAGGGCCGTTTCTAGCCAATTTGACGCCCTAGGTGAAATCCCTATGGCCCGCCCCCCCAAATTATATATCGGTGGCGCCCTAGGCGACCGCCTAGCTCGCCTATGCCAAGAAACGGCCCTGCATTAGAGGGTGATTTACAGCTGCATACCGATAAGCAGCAATAAAAATTTAATTACTGAGAGATGCTGAGAGACCCAGTCCAAGGATAATTATAAACAGACCACAGATAGCATTTCCAAAGTACCAGCACGTCTCAATCAGCTTAATGGCCTCCACAGGAATCACTATAAGTCCAACAAGCATGTCAGCCACAGCCAGAGAGAGAATGATCAGGTTGGTTGGAGTGTGAAGCTTCTTGAAGTGAGAGATGGAGATGATCACCAGCAGGTTCAGAAACACACGGAGCTGGTTTCCTTCAAACATGATGTTTGGAATTAAGGTTCATCAGACCAGATAATACCATTTCTCACAGTCTGAGGGTCCTTTAGGTCCTTTTTTCAAATTCCAATCAAATTCATGAAAAATTTCAAATTCATGTGTCTACACTGAGGAGAGGATTGAGTTTGGCCACACCGCAATTAAAGCACAGATCGGTGGAGTGTTGCAGTGATGTTTGTCTTTCTGTAGGTTTCTCCTGTCTCCACATATGATCATGGAGCTCAACTAGAGTGACCATCAGCTTCTGATGTGGGAAAAAGTAATTTAAAGCAGTTTAACATAAGGCAGCAACATAACAAAATGTTAAAAAAAAAACGAAAAAATAAATAAATAGCAAGGCACTGTATATTCAAAACCACACATTCTGCAATGCATTTATCATGAACCTTGATGACCCTGTTCTGTAGGCACAGTAAAAGAGAATATCTGCACTGCATACTCCGTGGTCACATGGTTGAATACAGTGTGTCTGTGACTGTCCAGACCAATATATGATACATATTACACAGTGAATGAACATTAAACACACAAACAAAACTATCAACATGTTAACGTGTTTCAATGTTAAAAATCATCTCAGCCAAATAAAAAATAAGGCCATGACAAGAACATAGAATGAAACACAAGAGTATCATGGTAAGTACTTGTTTATTTCTTCTGTTAATGAATGTCTCCACATTAATGTTACAACTCAACTAAGACTTTAGAACTGTATGTTAGCATTAGAAATTGTGCTTTATCCTCCACAAAAATCATTAATAATCTGTAAAAATGTCAATGAGAGAGGATGCTGGCTCGAATATTTTAAATGTTAAGATGTGTTTAACTGATATTTTAAACCAGCGGTAGAATAAAGCATAGATAAGAGGATTCAGACCGGAGTTAACATACAAAGTCCATATTAGAAATGTCATTGTGGCAGAAGATATTACTGTAGTACCTGTTACAGACAATATATAGTAGGGAATATAGCAAAGCAGATAAACTGTGACAATGATACCTAATGTCAGAGCAGCTTTGCTCTCAGATTTCCTCCTCACTGATCCTTCCGTTACACATTTACCACTCTTCATCAGAGAGTTCAAAACTTTCACTTGCTGATGTGCAACATAAAAAATCCTCAAATATAAAGTTATAATCAGGGTACAAGGTAACAAGAAGGAAAAGAAAAGGTCAGTAAATGTCCAAGAAAAACTTATTACTAAATAGCATTTTCCATAGCACACATCTGATCTTTGGGAAGCTTCGAAATATCTGCCACTAACTAAATAGCCAATATTGTAGGTTGAGGAGAAAAACCAGCAGAGACAGATGCTTATTAAAGTTTTAGTCATTGTTATTTTCTGTGGGTACAGTAAAGGGTGACACACAGCCACATAACGATCGACAGCAATTAAAACTAAATTACAAATAGATGTTGAGATGAGCAGTCCCATGATTATCATAAACGTGTCACAGAAAGTGTCTCCAAAGTACCAACATGTCTCAATTAGCTTGATGGCATCCACAGGCATGACAATAAGCCCAACAAGCATGTCGGCCACAGCCAGAGAGAGAATGATCAGGTTGGTTGGAGTGTGAAGCTTCTTGAAGTGAGAGATGGAGATGATCACCAGCAGGTTCAGAAAAACAGTCCATGCTGACAACAATGAAAAAAACACGTACATGATATTGTATTCATGACTGGAGCGTCTTCCCTTGATACATGATGAGTTGATGGCAGGAAAGCAGTATTGAGTCTCATGATCCTCTGTCTCATAGGCCATGTGTGAGTCTCCTCCTGTTAGGAGTTTGTTCTGCTCTTCTTACTGTCCTTTCATTTATTCAGTGTGTGGATCAGACTGATCAACCCATCTACCGCCCACTCTGATGCTGTATAGTGATGTAATTACTTTCTTTTAATAATTCCAAACTTGGTAGTCAAATTGCTGTGCACAAGAGCCAAAAATCAAGGTATGGAACTAAATATTTTGCTTTTACATGATGCTATATCCACAGTAAAGTCCAAGAACATTGACCAGTGAAATAAAACTTAAAAAGGAGCACTGCTACAGTGATAGTTCACCCAGAATTGAAAATTGTCATCATACTTGCATACATAGATCAACAATTTTCAAAATATCTTCTATTGTATTGCACAAAAAAAAGGAACAAAATGAAACAACATAAAAGTGAGTAAATGATGACAATGTTCTTTATTGGGTGAACTGTTCCTTTAAAGCTCACTGTAAAAAAGGCTCACAAAAGAGAAGTTTGTACTGATAAAAGCTCTAACATTTGTTTGCAGATTTCTTTAAGGATGTAAGTGTATTGTGAAAATCGTGTGATAAGTGACGATCCTCTGTGCTTCCACATCCCTTCTCGCATGAGATTCTCAACATCAAGCTTCACAACATGCTGATGTTTATGTCAAGTGTGAGCTCATGAATCTGCGTTTGACACTTGGTCAGAAGGGATGGTGGTAACACTTTATAATAACTTTCATTAATTAATCATTTACAAACATTATATAATGCTTAATGGATCATTAGTTAATATATATTCAAAGAGTTCGAAACATGAGATAATGTGCTTGTTAATGTTTGCTAATAAACTTATTAAACATTAGATAATGTTCAAACAAATCATTATTTCATGCAAGTTAAAATACTTGCAAATGTCATTAAACTTTCAATTCCATATGATCAAGCACTCATTGAAAATCTACAAATGATTTTAACAGATGTAATAAAATGATTAAAAGCTTGTGTTAATGCACAAACCTTTTGCTGCTATTGAGGTGTGATACGGGTAAGGTTAGGGACAGGTTTGGTGATATGGGAAGGTTTAGGAGTTGGTTAAAGGGTCAATAGTGTACAGGGGATATACCTGCATTTACCCTATTTACACATCGTTACTAATCATTTATTCGTGTTTTTGCAGTAGCCAATCTAAAGTTGAAACTATTCATCATTTGTAGATGTTTATAAATGATTACTAATCATTTAGTATCTTTATGGGCATTGATTATTAAATTATGTTCCTTATTTGATTATTATAAGGGAACACGGTTCAATATGTTTATATAAATTATATTGTTTTGATGAACAAGTATTTTCTTTTGAAAAATGATTTGTTTACCCCTGTTTATGTATAATTCAAGGAATATCTATCCGGTTTAATGATATACTGAAAAGTAGTATACTAATGTGAGTGTTGAGGCAATAAAAAACTTTTTTGAACCAAAATTACAATCGGTTATTGTCACGGGTTGCTACTGTGAGGAGCACGGAGCGAGGAACGATCTGGAGAGGCAGGCACAGCAAAGCGCTTTCGAGGAGCTGGCACTGGAGTGAGCTTTGGGACTGGAGCAGACACTGGAGCGAGCTCTGGGGCTGGAGCGAGCTCTGGAAGGCACTTACGAGGAGCAGGCACTGGGGCTGGAACCGACACTGGGGTCTCATGAACGCATGACGGGCTTGCCATATTAATGTTCGTTGGGCTTGCCATATTAACGGCCGGTGAACCGCCGCGGACGGCGGGCTGGTTCTGGCTCGGCGATGGTAGTTGGCCCCAAGCCAGAACAGAGAATTAATGGTGACGTCATCGAGGGCCGTAGCCGCGGTGAGCCTGCAGAACTCCCAGGAATACTCGTCAAAGGGGAGATATAGGAAAGCTAAGGCAGAGAACCGAGCTTGCAATTTCCATAGCTGCGAGGAAAACAAAAAACTGTTTTCCTCGCACTAAACTATTCTGTCACGGGTTGCTACTGTGAGGAGCACGGAGCAAGGAACGAGGAGAACAAAACAGAGGAGTTTAATTCTTTTTTTCAGGGACTCACACATAGCACAAGGAGTTGACAAACACAATTCCAGACAAAGAAACTCAGAACAGGTTAGAACTAAATAGGGCAGATAACGAGGGGCAGACAGGTGAGGAGGATAACTAATAATGAGACACACACGGAACAAATCAAACTACATTGGGACAGGAGCAGGAAGGACCAAATAAGGAAAACAGGAACTAAACGGGAACATACACGTGACAGTTATGTCTTTACCCAGCATTTAGCTAAACTTATTTAACCAGCCACCCTTTATACAAACCTTGTTACATAAGTCCAATGCCCTTAAAGATACTAAATGATTAGTAATCATTTATAAACATTTAAAAATGATGAATAGCTTCAACTTTAGATTGGCTACTGCAAAAACATGAACAAATGATTAATAAATGATTAGTAAAGATGGGTAAATGCAGCTCTTTCGGCACACTTTTTGCCATTGAGATGACTGTTTATAAAGGAATTAAGGATTAGTAAACATTTATAAACATTAGCAAATGATGAATACTTTCCACTTTAGATTGGGTACTGCAAAAACATGAACAAATAATTAATAGATTATTTGTTAAGATGTGTAAATAGAGTCTGCACAACAAACAAAGACCAACAAATGAAGATCATATGAACTGAAAGTTTATTAACATTTGTAAGCATTAACAAGAGGTTCTGCCACTTCAGTCTAGTTTATTTGTGGTTTTGTGATAGAGCCCAGACACTCCTGTCATGTCTTGTTTCCATGGGAGCTTGCGGCTGCGTGCCCTGTTTCCTTGTTTCATGTTGGAGCGTGGTGTTCGGATCCCGGCACTCATGTCTTGTTCAGTTTCAGTTTTGTGTCAGGGTTCGGACACTCGCACTCCATGTTCTGTCTTGTTGTGTGAGTGTGCGGTTTCGAGTTTGCTCTGGCCGTACGCTCTTCTGTCCCCTTCTGTTGTTGTGTTCTTTGTAGTGGTTTGTGTTTATATCGGCCATGTGCTTTCATATTATGTTTTGTCTTATGTAGCACGCAGCTCGGGATTCCCTCGGTCGCATGCTTTCATGTTGTCATGTTTTGTGTGAACACGCAGCTTATGAGTGTTCTCATTAGCTGTGTGTGTGTTTGTGTCTTGTTTTGTTCAAGCACATGGGTTGAGTTGAGTCCTCACCTCATCTCTTCACCCCAACCCTGACATTCTGTGCATGTGTGTTCTGCGTTTTTGAAGTATCGGTTTTATCAGCCCCCATTCATTTCCTATGTGGGGTCAAAAAAGACCCTAAATAGAGGGACTTCACACTAAAACATCATATCAAGGAACATAAAATTAATACCCATGGCTGCTGAAGATATATTGAGGTCTTAAGAAGCGATACGATCGGTCTGTGTGAGAAACATTATTAACAACATATTACCTGTAATCCAGAGCCTCAGGTAAACAGTCCAGAATGATGTCAAGTTCACAAAAAGTCACTCTTTTGAACCGGTTCTTTTTGGTGAACTAGTTGAACCTCCAAAAAAGTGACTTTTCTGTGTTCTATCTGAAGACAAGGCATACTGTACATAATTGTACATTACTGTAACATTAATTTCCTTTCCCACTCACTCGTAAGCCATGTAACATGGGTTTGTTCATTCAATAATAATTATGCGCTGCACCTGTCACACCCATGAAAGTATTGTAGAGTGTGACAAAATAATAGGAGAGTGTCTCTGCAAAAATCCAAACACAACTGGTCATAGGAGACACATTTTGAAACTCATGTTATTACCAGGTGTAAATGGTAATGTGTCTTGGCTGACCACTTGTGATTGAATCACTAAAAAGAACAGGCCACAATATCTGTAAATTCTCTTTTTACATTAGTAAAGCTGTTGCTTCAGGGGAAAATTCATAATTAACTATTTAAATTTTAATGATGTTAGATGTTAAATATTAAATATTAAAAATGGGTTAGAGTTAGTTATCTGAGCAAAATTTATTTTGTATTGCTCACATTACCCTCACAGCATAATTGACTCCCTGTCTAGTGAGGTTTTTAGGGCCTAAAAATAAACAAAAATTAAACATTTAAATCACAAATCAATAAAACACTAATAATCGACTACAAATGTTCACCAAACCAATGATACCCAGAATTAATGGGTTATGCATATAAGTAAAACTGAAATAATGCCCAGACTGGCCTCTAAAAACTTAAATCACAAAAACATAAGCACAACAAGTTTGTTATTCTAGCCACTTTGTAGATAATAGACTGCTTGAAATCTAGTGAAAGGACAACAACCATGACAATTAATAGCTACAAAACAAGTAATTGTGCGCACACTTAAAGGCAGAGTAAGGGATTTCTGGAAGCCAGTGTTGATATTTGAAATCACCAAAACAAACACGCCCCTACCCCAAAAGGGTCTTGCTCCTATTTTGATAGCTCCGCCCCACATATACGTACGCAACCCAGGGTATACAAGCAAAAACGTCAAACCCTGTTACAACTTAGTTTCAATCCAGTTGTGTTTATACATCAAGAAAACAATTTTACCATTGTTCAGCATCAGAGTGAGCAGTAGATGGGTTGTTCCATCTGATCCAGACACTATAAATGAAAGGACAGTAAGAAGAGCAGAACAAACTCCTAACAGGAGGAGACTCACACATGGCCTATGAGACAGAGGATCATGAGATTCAATACTGCTTTCCTGCCATCAACTCATCATGTATCAAGGGAAAACGCTCCAGTCATTAATACAATATCATTTATGTGTTTGTATCAGTGCTGTCAGCATGGACTGTGTTTCTGAACCTGCTGGTGATCATCTCCATCTCTCACTTCAAGAAGCTTCACACTCCAGCCAACCTGATCATTCTCTCTCTGGCTGTGGCTGACCTGCTTACTGGACTTATTGTGATACCCGTAGAGGGCATCAAACAAATTGAGACATGTTGGTACTTTGGAGACACTTACTGTGGATTGTTTGTAATTACCGTTAGGCTGCTCCTTTGTACATCTCTTAGTACTTTAGTTTTAATTGCTATTGATCGTTATGTGGCTGTGTGTCACCCTTTACAGTACCCACTGAAAATAACAACTACTAAAACATTAATATGCATCTATCTCTGCGGGTTTGCTGTTCAGTTTACAATATTGAGTATGTAATTAGTAACGGATATTTTAATATCTCGCACAAAACATTGTGTTATGGCCAGTGTATTGTTATGATTAGTCCTGCTTGGAGATTTACTGATTTGACCTTTTTCTTCATATTTCCTTGTGTTGTGATCATCACTGTATATTTAAGGATATTTTATGTTGTGCAATGGCAAGTGAAAGTTATAAACTCTTTAGTAAAGGGTGGTAAATGTGTAGTGGAAAGTTCAGTGAAGAGGAAATCTGAGAGCAAAGCTGCACTGACACTAGGAATCATTGTGACAGTTTATCTGCTTTGCTGGATTCCTTTCTATATCTGTTCGCTAACAGAAATCACAACAATCTCTTCCACTACAATGACATTTTTAACATGGACTTTGTATGTTAGCTGTGGTCTGAATCCCCTCATCTATGCTTTATTTTACCGCTGGTTTAAAATATCAGTTAAACACATTCTAACTCTTAGAATATTTCAGCCAGCATCCTCTCTGATGGAAATTTTTACAGGTTGCCATTAATGTTTGTTTTACAGCATATGTGATGTATTCATGTGTCCAGGTACAGGAATGAGACAAACATGTTAACAATCAATATTAATGTAAAATTAAAGGGATAGTTCACCCAAACAATTCTGTCATGATTTGCTCACCATCATGTCTGATGTTAGTCAAAATGACCATTCACTTTCATTGTCCGGAAAATAAAGATGCAATTAATAAAATTGGTGAGTAAGGCTGCCAATATATGTGTTCCAAAGAAGCAGCACATTAAGGGTGTTCGTTTCCACATTTTTCAGAGTCGACTTTCGACTCCCACCATAGGAGTTAATCGACTCTTCGACTTCATTTACTTTACATCAAAACAGTGTCAGGAATAATACAAGATTGCAGTAGTTATTACACAATTATTTTCCCCCCAACATCATGCCTTAAATTCCCCTTATTAAAACAACACACTTTTAGCGTGACTGTCCAAATTAGTTCAATTTAGCAAATGACATTACCCTGAAAGGATGAGTAGCTATCAACATCGATACCCAGCTGTCACTTATACCTAATTTTACAGAGGGAAAAGTCACGAGAGATAGCCATGGTCGAACATTATGTCAGAATTAAATAGACGAGAAAGAATGTATTATTTAATGAATTCATGTCATTATAATGGTCATTCATGTCATTATAAAGGTGATGGCACGAAACACACATAATCATTGTCTTCAAAAGCTGCTTGAACAGGAACATTAAAAATAAATACAAAACATACAAAAATACATACAGTAATGTAATCTTTATTTGTTTATTCTAGATGTGAATTTTTAATGATTTAAGGTTAGTTTAATGATTATGAATACAAATAAGTTAACCAAAGAAAATCAAATGTATATTTATTGCATTAATATAACATCAATTAAACTACAAAGCTGGAAAGGAGGTATCTATATTACAAACTAAAGTCACTATGACTTATTTATTTCTAAAGTGAAGTTGTTTCTGCAACAGCTCCTGCTCTCTGATGCACAGTGTAATATGTCAGTGTCCGAATTCCTCATTTCGTTTTGTTCACTCCTTGCTGCACTTAAAGGCAGAGTGAGTGATTTTTCAGAAACACTTTAAAAACTGATTCGGGCCGAATCGCAAAACAAACTTGTAGCCAATCAGCAATAAGGGGCGTGTCTACTCGTGATGTGGAGGAGAGCGCGTTCAGTGCATGGGACGGACATTAGCCGAGCCAGCGACAGAAAGATAGAGATGGCGGATAAAAAACAAAAGAGGAAAACGTCTGCGGAACGATAAGGCAAGAAGTAGGACCCGTGTAAATATCGGATCAGCTTTCCAGCGCTGGAGAGAACTCAAGGAGCGGAGGCCTGCGATCGGACGCCAAGGTTGCTTTGTTTCTTCTCAATAGGTGAGTAACACCGTGTCTACAACAGCTAAAGTCTGCCTACACTGGACGCGATCAAACGACCGTTGAAAACCATTTGAAATGTGTGTCAGCACGTCATAAATAGAACCCGGCAGCAGTTTTCTGTCGGGATTTGTTGCACCGCGCCGCTCACGTCTGTAGACACGGTGTAACATTGGTTTTGCTTTGTTTCACAGAACTAATCGTTGCCTGGGTTGCGTACGTATATGTGGGGCGGAGCTATCAAAATAGGGGCAAGACCCTTTTGGGGTAGGGGCGTGTTTGTTTTGGTGATTTCAAATATAAACATTGGCTACCAGAAATCCCTCACTCTGCCTTTAACTGCCATGCAATATATAGGGATTAGAGAATCAGTGAACAAGTGAGCAATTTTGGACACAGGAAAAGAGTCAACAAGAATCGATCCCTGTGCATGACTCTACTAAACTCTCACATACCCAACGTTGGAGAGTGCCCTTGCACAGAAAGGCCTCAAGCGAGACTCATAGGAGTAATAAAACAAATGACTTTCTAGGAAATCCCTCATATGCACAAAGGCATTCAGCTATCACTGTAGCTGAATAAAAAACAGAAAGAAATGTTTGACTGATGAAGCATGAAGAGAATTAACACTATTGCAACAGTATATGGTTTTTCTGTGTTCTTCAAACCATCTCTGGTATTTTTCATAATTATAATCTTTATTTATAATGCAATGCTAATCGACATAGCCTTTATCACTGTATAGAATACTGTATAGAAGCTTCATCAGTTCACAGAAAGAAGTTATTTCAAAACTCGATTGATGCTACACTGTAAGAAACTGACTGTGAAATTCACAGTAATTAACTGGCAGCAAGTGACAAGTAACTTACTGTAGAAAAGAAGTACAGTAATTTACAACAGGTTCCATTGCTGTTTAGTTATATTGGTTCAGCCCAAATCAAAAAATAAAAATAAAAATTAATATGAAATAAATAATGCATGTTGCACGATTTAAATATAAATATTCATTTATCAACAGTCACAGTTAACTGCTCATCATTATAACGGAGAGGATGTGCAAGGAGGAATGGCAGAGGATCCCCAAGTCCAGGTGTGAAAAACTTGTTGCATCTTTTCCAAAAAGACTCATGGCTGTATTAGATCAAAAGGGTGCTTCTACTCTAAATACTGAGCATGTGATATTTCAGTTTTTTTTTTTTAATAAATCTGCAAAAATGTCAACAATTCTGTGTTTTTCTGTCAATATGGGGTGCTGTGTGTACATTAATGAGGAAAAAAAATTAACTTAAATGATTTTAGCAAATGGCTGCAATATAACAAAGAGTGAAAATTTTAAGGGGGTCTGAATACTTTCCGTACCCACTGTATATATAATTTTATTTTTTTTAATTTTTTTACAGCACATTGTTGGTTACTGTAATTTTCTACATTACATAATTGCTTGTTGTGTTTTCTACAATACATTGATAATTACTGTGATTTTCTACAGTACATAATTAGTTATTGTGTTTTCTACAGTACATTGGAAGTTACTGTGATTTTCTGCAAGACATTGCTGGTTACTGTGACACTCACAGTACTTCTTACATTACTGCAATTTTGACTGAAACTACGGTATTCTACTGTGAACTAGTATACAGTAATTTCCTGTGCACAAACACCGTAAATTCCTGTAGATTTCACATGAATTTTTTACAGTGTATAACTTGCGTTTGAATTAAAAATGTGTTGTTATCCTCATAAATTGCTGTACTTTGACACTGTACTGATAAGAGAAACAAACCTTTTGGAAGCTTTAAATCAATTGAACAATTTGCTCTGAAAAATGATTCACTGTTTCAAATCCCTCGAAACGCCACACACGCTGCTGACGCCTGCTGGTCAAAACTGTGCAAATGCAACAAAAACTCAGGTCAAAACATGCATAAATAAAACTTTTACAAACCCAATCCAAATGTTTTATTGAAAGTATAATATTAAATGCAATTAACAAATCATCAAATACATTTACATATAAAGTGTCTGTATAACAAGTTATTTTATTAATCTGCAGTGCTTGTTTTGTTTGGTTTATGAAGGGCTTGTCTAAACATGCCAATAAGAGACTATTAACAATTACTAATATCAATATAGCATTATGTAACGAGGAGGCTGAAGCCGAGTGAGAATCCATATGCAGAAGTTTATTTAAAGGGCAATCCAGAATCAGCGTCAGAAAAAGGCAGTAGTCTAAACACAGTCAATCAGTCCAATCGGCAGCCAAAACAAAGGGAAAATTCAATAATCAGAAGTAGAATCAAACAGGCAAGAAGTCATACACAATATCAACAGGCAATGGTAATAGAATGCTCGGTAAGGCAGTGAGACTGGCAATACTTCGCAGAGAGTGTTTGGGCAAGCCATGCTTTATGGCTTCCAAACAGGAAGTCACCAACGAGGCAGCAGAGGGAGCGTGACAGTCAATACTCGGGCGAGGGCTCCCTCTGCTGGCCTGGCATTACAGAACCCCCCCCAGGAGCGACTCCTGGCGCTTGACGAGGACGTCCCTGTGGTCGTGGAGCTGGTCGGTCGGGTCTGGCTCTGTGGAATTCCTCGATGAGTGATGGATCCAGAATGTCAGGTGCATTGACCCAAGATCTCTCCTCAGGCCCGTAGCCCTCCCAATCCACCAGATATTGGAGCTGACCCCCTCTACGCCTAGAGTCCAGCAACATATTGACCTCATAAGCAGGTGATCCGTCAATTTCCAAAGGTGGCGGTGGATCTTGATGCTCGGTGTTGGGGTCAGCGTCCGGGTGGAAGGGTTTAAGGAGAGACACATGAAAAGAAGGAGAAATACGATAAGTGGCAGGAAGCTCAAGCTGGTAAGTGACTACATTAATTTGTCTAATGATCTCGAAAGGGCCAACATACCTGGGGCTTAGCTTCCTGCTAGGTAGCCGTAGCTTGAGGTCCCTCGTGGAGAGCCAGACCCGTTGTCCTGGTTGGTAGGGAGGGTGTGGACGGCGTCGTCGGTTGGCCTGGAAACCTTGTGTCCTGACAGCCCTTTGTAGATGGATGTGAGCACTGTCCCACACCCTCTCACTACGCCTGATCCAGTCGTCCACTGCTGGGACAGATGAAGGTTCTCCTGACCACGGGAACAGAGGAGGCTGAGGAGGCTGATCACACTGGAAGGGGGTTAGTCCTGAATGTGTCAGGGAATTTTGAGCATATTTGGCCCATGTGGCCCATGGTGCCCACCGATGTTGTTCTCGGCTACAATAACTGCGCAAATATCTTCCAATTTCCTGGTTGAGTCGTTCAACTTGTCCATTAGACTGAGGGTGGTAGCCTGAGGTGAGGCTTA
>NW_015665026.1:569384-587152 GCF_001515625.1 Sinocyclocheilus rhinocerous
GACGGCGTCGTCGGTTGGCCTGGAAACCTTGTGTCCTGACAGCCCTTTGTAGATGGATGTGAGCACTGTCCCACACCCTCTCACTACGCCTGATCCAGTCGTCCACTGCTGGGACAGATGAAGGTTCTCCTGACCATGGGAACAGAGGAGGCTGATATCCCAGAACACACTGGAAGGGGGTTAGTCCTGAATGTGTCAGGGAATTTTGAGCATATTTGGCCCATGGAAGGAATTCTGCCCACCGATGTTGTTCTCGGCTACAATAACGCCGCAAATATCTTCCAATTTCCTGGTTGAGTCGTTCAACTTGTCCATTAGACTGACGGTGGTAGCCTGAGGTGAGGCTTGCGTTTATGTCAAGCTGCTTACAGAAAGCTTTCCAGACTCGTGAAGTGAATTGAGTTCCTCTGTCAGAAACTATGTCCTCAGGCAGACCATAGATTCTGAAGACATGGTGGAAAAGAGACTGTGCTGTTTCCATGGCTGTAGGGAGACCCTTGAGGGGTATTAGTCGGCATGATTTAGAGAACCGGTCGATGATCACCAGAATGGTAGTGAATCCATCAGAGGGAGGTAGGTCAGTGAGGAAGTCGATCGATAGATGTGTCCAGGGGCGTTGTGGAATGGGTAATGGTTGTAACAGGCCGGAGGGCAGTTCTTTGGGGGTCTTTGATTGGGCACAAACTTGACATGTCTTGACATAAGCGGTAACATCTCTACTCATTGAAGGCCACCAGAAAGAATTCTGTAGCAGGTTGACTGTGCGTGAGATCCCTGGATGACCTGAACATAGAGTTGTGTGAACCCACTGCATGACTCTGTGGCGAAGAGCATGGGGTATGTAATGCTTGGTTGGGGGGCAGTCGGCTGGTGGTGGTTCTTGCTGATGGGCTAGTTGAATCTCCTCCATGATGTCCCAAGTAACTGGTGCAATGATGACAGTTGGGGGCAGTATAGTTTCAGGTGGACCAGGAATGACAAGAGAATCATGGCGTCTTGACAGAGCATCTGCTTTACTGTTCTTACTTCCGGGTCTGTATGTAACTGTGAACTGGAAGCATGTAAAAAACAGGGACCATCGAGCTTGGCGAGGATTCAGACATTTGGCACTTTTGATGTACTCCAAGTTCTTGTGGTCTGTGATTACTTGGAACGGATGGACTGCCCCCTCTAACCAGTGTCTCCACTCTTCAATAGCGGCCTTCATAGATAACAGTTCCTTATTGCCCACATCATAATTACGTTCTGCCTGCGTGAGTTTTCTTGAAAAGAAAGCACATGGATATAATTTACCAGGTTGTCCGTGACGCTGGGAGAGTACAGCTCCAATGCCACTGTCAGATGCGTCCACTTCGACCACAAAGGGGAGATTAGGGTCTGGATGTCGTAATATGGGTGCTGTTGTGAAGCTAACCTTGAGGGTATTGAAGGCCTTGGCTGCATCTTCTGTCCACTTCAGTTTGGACGGTTTACCCTTGAGGAGAGAAGTCAGCGGGGAGGCAATGGAGCTGTAGCCACGGATGAAGCGTCTGTAAAAGTTAGCAAATCCTAAGAACCTCTGCAGTTCCTTGACGGTAGTTGGTTGTGGCCATTCGCTGACTGCCTTGACTTTGGATTCATCCATTTCTACCCCTTGATGGCTGATGTTATACCCCAGAAATGTTGTTTGTGAAATGTGGAACGCACATTTCTCTGCCTTGACAAAGAGTTGATTCTCGAGGAGACATGAAAGAACCATCTTGACGTGTTGGATGTGCTCTGCTTCTGACTTGGAATAGATTAAGATGTCATCGATATAAGCTATCACATATTGATTTAACAGATCATGAAGTATCTCATTAATGAATGACTGGAACACAGCTGGAGCATTGGCTAGCCCATATGGCATAACGAGGTACTCGTAGTGCCCCCTAGTGGTGAGAAAGGCTGTCTTCCACTCATCCCCTTCGCGGATCCGGATCAGGTTGTATGCACTTCTTAAATCCAATTTAGTAAAAATCTTTGCCTCTCTGAGTTGTTCAAGGGCTGCTGGAACCAGAGGGAGTGGGTAGCGGAACTTGACTGTTACGTTATTCAAACCTCTATAGTCGATACAAGGACGAAGTCCACCGTCCTTTTTGTCTACAAAGAAGAAACCTGCAGCGGCTGGAGACGTTGAGTGGCGGATAAATCCATTGTTTAAGGCTTCTTCAATGTAACTCTCCATAGCTTGGGTTTCGTCATGGGTTAAAGGGTACACTTTACTTTTGGGTGGCATGGCATTGGAAAGGAGATCGATAGCACAATCCCAGGGACGGTGAGGTGGTAATTGGGTGGCCTTCACCTTGCTAAATACCTCAGCATAGTCGTTGTTGAAGTTCCTGAGTTAGGCTTCGCTGGAAAACTGCTTTCAGCGAGACATCATTCCATCCACTCTGTGCTGCCAGCGTTCTGTACTCCACTGCGTAGTCTGCTGCCGAATGATTTCCCTGGGACATAGCAAGTAATTGTGTCGAAATATCCCTGCCCCCAGCGGGATATTCAAACACATCATGTAGCTGTTGTTTAAAGTATTCATAAGAGGTACGAATTATTGAATCCGACTCCCAGACAGCAGCAGCCCAGGTAATCGCTCTTCCCGTAAGGAGTGTCATCAAAAAAGCACATTTCTGGTTATCAGAAGCAAACTTGTCTTTCTGGTGGTCAAAATAAATTTCTACTTGTCGGATAAAACCTCTACATTTATCCGCTGAACCGTGTCTTTGTGAATGAGGTTTAAGGCAGCGCCAGAGTCGATCAGCGCTGACAACAAAATTGAGTTCTCATCAGAAGTCAGTTGAACAGAAATGGTGAGTGTTTTAAATGACAGGAGGAAGAACTGATCAATATTTACCCGGGGTGTGGGACTGGAGAACGTCCGAGTCTTGTGTGGGCACTTCAGCCTATGATGTCCGGCCTCACCACAATAGAAACACAAGTTGTGCAGCCGTCGTCGCACTCTCTCCTCCTCAGAGAGCCTTGAGAGACCCAGTTGCATAGGTTCGGGAACGAATAGAATGTGTCAAGTATTCATTGGTGGACTGCTGGCTTTCAAGTTGTTTTTGGTAGCCCTTAAGTACCTCGTTTTGATAGGCGAACGCCGCTTGTAGTTCCGAAACTTCCGCTGGATTCATGGGTGGCGAAGTATTCTGTAACGAGGAGGCTGAAGCCGAGTGAGAATCCATATGCAGAAGTTTATTTAAAGGGCAATCCAGAATCTCAGAGAGCCTTGAGAGTCCCAGTTGCATAGGTTCCTGATTGGTGGCCAGGGGAACTGAGTGTGACTGGGATTGAGTTGATATGCTTGACAACGACCCATAAGCAGGTTTTCTCTTAGGAGCATTCTTCATTAGGTTATCAATCCTTATGGCTAAATTCACAAACTCAGCGAAAGTTGAAGTCTCACCCTTGCAGGCCAGTTCTGCTTGAAGTTCCTGAGTTAGGCTATTGTGATTTTTCTTTTTGCCACGAACTAGCCTATGACTTTTTAAAGTCGTTCTAAAATAGGAAACAAAGCGCAATTTGCTATTAGTCCTATAGACTCATTTTCTACGTATTCTGTAGCTTATTGTGAATAAAAAACATGTGGAGTTTGTATGTTCTCTCTGTGTTGACTTTTATTATTATTATTATATTGCGAAGTGAAAGGAATGAATAGCGATTCTTGCTCTTTGCGCCGACACAAAGACCTCTTGGCAAAGTTACTCATAGTCGAGTTTGTGGTCACCAGGATCAATAGCACGGATAAACTTTAATTATTATTAGAATAATCCTGGCCTGTCCCTGCTCTCTTGGCTGCATAGCAGGCTCATAATTGTATGGCTGTGGTCTGTTATACAAGTATGAATAAACATTTACAATTTCCTCAGCATCCGAACTGTCATTGCGATCCATTGTTTTTCTATTGTTTAAATTGACCGCACTCCCTCCCGTTACGTCACTTCCGGTTTTGGCGTTTTTCAGATGCGGAACTAAAATTTTCTCACAAAAACGACTCCAGAAGCCTCAAGCAGTGTATTTATAAGTATATTTTAAAGAAAATCTAGTTCCTACGTTAATTTTCTATACATTGACTCATTGGGTCTCTAACCTGCAATATGCACTTTAACAGTCTCTGCACATCATCAAAAAGGGACCCTGAAGACCGTGTGGTGTTACAGCAAAGTGAGTTTATGGCTCTTAAATGTTTGATAATTTCACCTTTTCATGGTGTGGTAACCTAATGTACAAAACCACATGTTCTTCTGTGAAATGGAAAAACACTTCTATTGTTATTTTATTATTATTATTATTAAATAAGTAGATGTTGTGAATAATTGAAATTAACTTCACTGGTCAAGCTCACTGTTTGATATAGGTGGGCGGTTGAACGCCTGCCATATAAGCTGAAGTTTCATCATTCAGGGAAATTCATTTGACATTGGGTGTAATGCAGATTCTGTATATAAAAATTGTAGCATCTTATTTATATTACAGGAAAAATGAGGAATGTTTAGCACTGACAAATATGTGCTAAACTTAATAAATATTAATATTTTAATATATATATATATATTTATTTGTGTTACTGATTTATTTTAGATGCTCTTGAACAGAGAGAGTTGCTAGGCACTGCCAAAACATAAATGCAGACCTAGTAGCTTGGTGGCACTCTTAACAAGGAGACGAGAATGGTTTAAATTGTCAACTGGTCATTGGAGAATTGCAAATGTCAGACTAACAGCTTACCACAGTTTTGTAAGTGAGGCCATTGAGGGCATTCTCCATCTAAAATACTCTAATAACAATTTATTTTAGCAAATAGAAAATATTCATAAGCTGCAAGCAGCAATTAAGGGGGCAAGCACAACAAAGGCAGAATGAGGAGCAAGCATGACAGGGTCAGACCAGACATTTTAAGATGATTTTAGCCAAAATCACTGAAACATTATAAATACAACCACTAGTAACATGATTTAACGGTTTATCACTTTTGACCAATGGGTGTCACTGTTATACAGATATAGCCTTAGATGCAGTTTGGCACCATGGCATCATAATCCCTGACATGATAAATGAAAACGGTTTTGTCTATCTACATGATTGTCTATCGACACGAATGTCTATCGACACAAAGTTGAATTTGGTGAGAATCAGGCCATCAGGATAGGAGGAGTTCGAAAAAGTAGGTTTTCAAAGAAAATCAAAATGGTGGATAAGAAGTTTAGCCGATTTTGGCATAATTAGTATGGGTGTTCTCAGCATGATCCAATGAATCTATCAAGATATGAGCAATTTTTTAAATTTTATTATAATTTTTGAGTGCCTCAGGGCATGGTGCCGATGACACATACCGAGTTTTGTGATGATATGCCAATGTGTTCATAAAATATGACAATTTATGTCAAAATTCAAAATGGCCCATGCCCAAAAAGGCTAACATGGGCATGGTTCGACTCGGTATGTTGCACCAAACCTGAAGAGACCAGTCATGTGATTTTTGACCAAACCATTCTAAAGATATAATCAAAAATATCAATTTTTATATCTCCTGACCACTACGTGGTGCTGTGCCGAAACTGTGCATGTACCCTTAGCTCACGGTTATTATAAAACACACCAAGTTTGGTTTGAATACGCTAAAGCAGGGTTCCTCAAATCTTGCCCTGGAGGGCCAATGCACTGCAGAGTTTAGCTCCAACCCTGATCAAACTCCCCTACCTGTGATTTTCTAATGATCCCGAAGGCATTGATTAGCATGCTCAGGTGTGTTTGATTAGGGTTAGAGCTAAACTCTGCCGGAAAGTGGATCCCGTGGGCCAGATTTGAGGATCCCTGCACTAAAGCATTGTGGAGATATAGCCTCACGCCCATTTTGGCATGCTCTTCGTCAAATTTGTTCATGCGTTCATCAAAATCAGACAAACCTAAGCGAATAAGCCTAAGTCGAGTTTCGAAAAAGTAGGTTTTGAGAATAATTCAATAATTCATAATTTATAGAATTTAAATTTTGGTATGCATTCGACTCGGCGTGAGCCAAGGAATCAGAAGCAAAAAATAATTTTGCTTCTAAACTTCACGGTTCAAAAGTTATTAGCATACACATGAGTGCAACTTTGAGCTGTTGGTGGCACTAGAGGGTTTGAGTTAGAGAGTCCAAACTTACTGTGGTTAATGTTAAAACCTTCCTCTGTGTGCCAAATTTCATAACTTTCCTGCAAGTGGTTCTATGGCCTGCCATAGACTCGAGAGGCGAAGAAGAAGAATGCCAATGATTACAATAGGTGCCTATGCTTTGGTGTTTGGCCCCTAAAAATCACAAAAGCTGTCAGAGCACTTTGTAATTTCATGTTACAATTTACAAATTAACTGTCTGTTCATGGTACCACAACTCTTGACTTCACTCAGTGTAATTTTTGCTGCACTACAACCTAAATAACCTAGAGAGTGAGAGGATTTTAATTAAATTATGAACAAACTATTAGATGCTCACAAGAATAACAGTTATCCTGATTTATAAGGTTTCAAAAATGATTAACCCTTAGATTTTACAGTTATGTGTATCCATCATATCAAACGTTGGGAGAAGAAAATGGTTATATAATTATGCAGCATCAGAGTGGGTGGTAGATGGGTGGGCCAGTCTGAGTCAGACACCATATAAATAAAAGAATAGTATGGAGAGCAGAAAAACTCCCTAACAGGAGGAGACTCACTCATGGCCTATGAGACAGAGGATCATGAGATTCAATACTGCTTTCCTGCCATCAA
Source organism: Sinocyclocheilus rhinocerous (assembly GCF_001515625.1). Taxonomy (NCBI): domain Eukaryota; kingdom Metazoa; phylum Chordata; class Actinopteri; order Cypriniformes; family Cyprinidae; genus Sinocyclocheilus; species Sinocyclocheilus rhinocerous. Next base: position 576,153 of record NW_015665026.1, read on the forward strand.
CTCATCATGTATAAAGGGAAAACGCTCCAGGCATGAATACAATATCATCTATATATTTGTATTATTGCTGTCAGCATGGACTGTGTTTCTGAACCTGCTGGTGATCATCTCCATCTCTCACTTCAAGAAGCTTCACACTCCAACCAACCTGATCATTCTCTCTCTGGCTGTGGCTGATATGCTTATTGGACTTATTGTGATACCCGTAGAGGGCATCAAGCAAATTGAAACATGTTGGTACTTTGGAGACACTTACTGTGGACTGTTTGTGATCATCGTTAGGTTGCTCCTTTCTACATCTCTTTGTAATTTAGTTTTAATTGCTGTAGATCGCTATATGGCTGTGTGTTACTCTTTACTGTACCCACAGAAAATAACCACAACTAAAACTTTAATAAGCATCTGTCTCTGCTGGTTTTGCTGTTCAGTTTACAATATTTGGTATGTAATTAGTAACGGATATTTTAACACATCAGACAAAACACTGTGTTATGGCCAGTGTATTGTTTTGATTACTAATGCTTGGAAATTCATTGATTTGATCTTTTCCTTTTTATTTCCATGTACTGTGATCATCACTGCATATTTGAGGATATTTTATGTTGTGCAACGGCAAGTGAAAGTTATTAACTCTCAAATGATCGGTGTAAAATGTGTAATGGAAGTTTCAGTGAGGAGGAAAACTGAGAGTAAAGCTGCTCTGACATTAGGAATTATTGTGACAGCTTATCTGCTTTGCTGGATTCCGTTCTACATCTGTTCTCTAACAAAAACCACAGCAATCTCTTCCACTACAATGACATTTCTAACATGGACCTTCCATATAAACTCAGGTCTGAATCCTATTTTCTATGCTTTATTTTACCGCTGGTTTAAAATATCAGTTAAACACATTCTAACTTTTAGAATATTCCAGCCAGCATCCTCTCTTATTGACATTTTTACAGATTATCATTCATGATTTACAGTGGGGATTTATTTTAGTTTTATTTTTTAACTTAGAGCAAAACATCTGAGATCAATACCTGAAAAATACAGCAAATGTGAAATGTATTCATATGCTCAGATACAGGAATGACATGCAATTCAATGATCAACATTAATTTAATATTAAAGTGATATATCAACTTATCATTTACTCACCCCATGTTGTTACAAACCTGTATGACTTTTTTAAACACTAAAGGAGATGTTAGGCAGAATGTCTGTCTCTGTCACCTTTCACTTTCATTGTACGAAACAAAATTAAATTAACATGAATGGTCACTGCGGCTATCACATAATGCCTAATATGCCCTTTTCCCTGTATACTTCACGGATAAAGCAATACTAGAGTCTAATGTGACAAAAAAGTGAAAAAGGAAATCCAAGATGTGGACAAAGTAATAGAAATGTTGACAGAACTTATATAAATTCATTTAATCAAACAGTGAAATGTATAAATAAAAAATAATAGTTCAGTGTCATTAAAAATGGACTGTTTTAACTGGCATTTGTGTATGCTGTGTATTTTTATGCTTATTAGAGTATCTTGCTATTAGCTAAAATTCTCAAAAACATGTGCATTCAAACCTCTAAATGATGCATACTGCAGCAGCTCAGCAATAGCTACCAGTTACAGCACGCAACAAGTTCAATACATTGATGCTTGCATACAGAATGGTCACGGGCTCCGCACCTTCCTACTTCACCTCACTATTACAAGTCTACATCCCCTCTAGAAAGCGGAGGTCATGAAAGCTGAGATAATACTGGTGGCATTATCTTCCCAACCTCATCCAATCAGTCGAATCCTTGACAATATTCAAGAAATAGCTGAAAATGAATCTCTTCCATTAGCACTTAACTGCATCCTGCTGAAAAAGAAACCTTCCTCTAAGTTTCAATATTCCTTAATCCCTCCCTATTAGAGCTTTTACTATTCTGAAAGATGCCTGAATTCTGAAATTCTCACAATTCCGACATTATCACAATTCTAGATTTCATCAACTGTTGGGGTGCGGAGACACGTCCGAATAGGAATGTGAACAGTAAGACTGGTCTCACCGTCTGACATACTGTCGTGACCCGAGTTCTGGAGAACACAACAGGAACTGACAGTAAAGAAACTGTCTAGGGAAGACACGGGTTTACCAAGGGAAACCGTACTGTGGAAGAACATACAGGATTACCAAGGGAATCTCATGTATGGCACCAAGTCCAGTAAAAGGGGGTGACTAATGGCATGCAACCCAAATACTGGACGCAGCAACAGACTCCTCCGCTAAGTCTGAATGCCACAGGGTGTTGGAGGAATCGAGCAGGATTCACAAGATGGGGAACTTACTGGAAGAAGATAAGCGCACGTATCCTAACTAGAGGAATGGTGATGCAAGCGAGATACCGAGCCAGACCTCCCGAAAATTACCTGTTCATACCCAACACACAGGAGGAAACTGACTCCACCCAGAGATTATAGAATCTCGCGAAGGTATTAGGTACTGCCCAGCCTGCAGCTCTGCAGATGCCCAAACTCAAGGCATGATTTGTTGATCCAAAATGCCTGCAGGTCCCTAACCCTCTTAATGGATGTGAGCGTGACCAGGAACGCTGTCTTAAATGACAGGAATTTGAGCTCAGCTGAGTCAAGCAGCTCAAAGGGGGCCAGGACCACAGAGAGATCCCAAGAGGGAACGAGGCACAATCTGGGAGGATTTAATCGCCTCGCGCCTCTCAGGAACCTGACGATCAGATCGTGCTTCACCAAGGGTCTTCCATCCACTGCATCATGATGCACCGCAATGGCAGTGACATACACTTTCAAAGTGGTGGGGGACAGCCTCATCTCCAACTTTTCTTGCAGGAAGGAAAGCACAACGCTGACAGGGCATCTTTGGGGGTACTCTCGGTGAGAGGAACACCAGTCAATGAACAGACCCCACTTCAGAGCATAGGCCTGCCTGGTAGAGGGGGCCCTAGCCTGAGTGACAGTATCTATCACAGCCCGTGAGAGGCCAGTGAGGTCCGCCGCGTCCCGTCCAAAAGCCAGACATGCAGGTTCCACAGATCGGGACGTGGGTGCCAAATAGTGCCCTGCCCCTGAGAAAGAAGGTCCCTCCTCAGGAGGATTCTCCAAGGAGGGGATGTTGCAAGGAGCGTGAGATCAGAAAACCAGGTCGGGGTGGGCCAATACGGCGCAACCAACAGGACCTGCTCCACCTTACTTTAAAGTGTTACAGAAGTATCTTACATATTTACACACTGAGTGATAGTATCTATCACAGCCTGTGAGAGGCCAGAGAGGTCTACTGCATCCTGTCCAGAAGCCAAACGTGCAAGTTCCACAGATTGAGACGTGGGTGACAAATAGTGCCCTGCCCCTGAGAAAGAAGTTCCCTCATCAGGGGGATTCTACAGGGAGGGGCTGTCACGAGGAACGTGAGATAGAAAAAACAAGTCCCGGTGTCCACCAATACGGCGCAACCAACAGGGCCTGCTCATCGTCCTCCCGGATCTTGCACAGGGTCTGTGCAAGGAGGCTCACTGGGGGAAAAGGTGTACTTGCGTAAACCCCGGGGCCAGCTGTGTGCCAGAGCATCTGTGCCGAGGGGTGCCTCTGTGAGGGAGTAGAACAAGTCCACATTCCCTGGGAAGTCCACCTGGGCTTCCCTGAATCGACTCCGAATCAGCTGGACCACCTGGAGATGGAGTCTCCCTTTTCCTGGAAGTGTAAGCTGTCATGAGAGCGCATCGGCTGCACGATTGAGCTCTTTCGGAACATGAACGGCACGCAGCGATTTGAGCCACATCTGACTCCAGAGGAGGAGATGGCGGGTGAGTTGCGACATGCAAAGGGAGCGTACCACACCCTTATGGTTGATGTACGCAACCGTCGCAGTGTTGGAGGCAGCCTGGCCCGCAGCACTGTAAGCCTTGGCAGCCAGGGCAGACGACAGCTTGCAGGCTTTGGACGGGAGGCGCGGACGGTTCCTCCAAGTGGTGGCATTTTGTGGCCACAGGTGCAGCGCAATTGAACGCTCCACCTGGGGAGCTTCAACGTACCCCCTGGCTGCCCCACCATCGAGGGTAATGAGGAGGGAAGAGCTCAAACGTGACCGGGTGGTGTAGGGGGTCTTCCACGTTTTGGTGAGCTCTTCATGAACCTCCGGGAAGAAAGGAACTGGGGCGGAGCGTGGCTGAGACTCACGTCTGGAGCCTAGATACCAATCATCCAGCCTTAAGTGTTCGGGGGATAGAGGCAAGTTCACCTCCAGCCCGATACTCTTGGCGGCCTGAAGGAGCCTGACTGTCAACTCTGCTTCTGACTCCGACTGTGCAGCTGCCGAAGAGTCTTCAGCATCAGAAGATGAAAGCCCCTCCACTGATGCTGCGATAGACATCTTATCCTCCTCAAGAGCCCCAAATTAGACACTGGGTCTGCAGCGGGATGAACCGGTGTTCGACGGCGCTATGCTGTGAGGATTGAGGAACAGGACTTCTGTGGGGGTTGGCCCGGCAGAACATTCCTGAACATAATCCTCAGGTCTCCCTTGTCCCTAACCAATATGGCCCTGAAATCTTTACGACCAGAGGCACTGGACTGGGTAGAACTCGAGGGAAGCCTCATAATGAAGGAGAGCCGCGACCTCAGCGTAGCCATGGACATGTGTTCACAGTGTGGGCATGAACCATTCATGAAAGCCATCTCATCATGCTTGCAGCCCAGACACGTGAGAGAGCGATCGTGTCCATCATCAGAGGTAAGGAAACTACTGAACCCAGAAGCACATGGTCAGAAAGACATCTCGAAAGACACTCTCGACCATGCAAGCTGTAGAAAATTGCTCTTTTAGGCTGGAGCGCCCAGGGGAGGAACACGGCACTTATCTTTGCTGAATAGGGTGAACACATCACTGAATGCGCAGTTTTAACACAGTCTAGAACCTCCTGCAGACTGTTGATTTGTTTCTTGAATTTCTCTTGATAGGAGAAAGCGTGCTCATGAAACGATCGGCTCTGAAGTAAAATCTGAATGAGTGGATGCACGCAACCATCTTATATACCTGTATGTATGGGGAGTGGCTTAGCATGCAAATTCCACTCACCAACTGTCATTGGCTGTTTCTTGTAATGCTCAGAGGCGATTGGGGCTCCCAAGTAAGACCCCTAACGTCAGTGTCGACGCAACGTCGAACATGACTGACTGATAGGGAAATCCCATTTCAATCCCATGAAGCCATGAGTGGACAAGCCAAGGAGAAGGACTGTAAAATCGATTAATCACGATTAATCGCTTCCAAAAGTATGTGTTTACATAATATATATGTGTGTACTGTATATATTTATATGCATATATAAATAGACATGTATATATTTAAGAAATATATGTAATATATAAATATTACTTATATTTCTTAAATATATACACATGTATGTGTATGTATTCATACAGTACATATAAACAAACACAGTACACACTCATATATTACGTAAACACATAATTTTATTTTGGAAGCGATTAATCGCGATTAATCAATCTTACAGCCCTAGCAAGGAGAAGAGTAATATTTTTTACCTCTCTGCTGAAACAGAACAGGTACGACAGCATGCAGATTTGATAATTGCATACAATTGTAAGCTAACATGACTTAATACAATTGACAAATAAATTAGGTAAACAAGATTACACTACTAGCCTAGAATCACTGATGTCCGTCAGCTAAATTGGAGCTGAGGATGAAGCTCAGCTTAAATGCAGCTAGCCTTAACAAAAAAAGTGGTAGAATGATAAATAAATGAGAATGAATATAAAAGATCACTGTAGCAAGGTATTTGTCAAGTCACTTTTGGGTGTACTGAGGCGAGCTTGACTGACGTGGCTTGCCTGAACTAACACAATGCTTGACATATAAATTGAGTCTTCTTTGCTCTCTGCATGAGTAGCAATATTTGTGTGATGTGCAGAGCTGTAAAGTGTTCCAAATCACTTAAGAAGTTCCATGATGGTTGGAAGGCAGCTGCTTAGGTAGGCTGTTAAACACACAGTAAACAGTGTGTGCATAATTATAAGGCAAGTCGATATTCAAAAATATTTTTCCATGCACATTTTACCCAGTGCCGATCCTATCCTTCTGGTGGCCCTACACAAAACTGTGTCGGCAGAGGGTGGAGTGGGGTATGAGTGGTTATGAACAAATGAATGAAACGCATTTGTCCGTGTTTCACTCCGTCTCGAATCGTGCTCGTGGAAAGCGCTTGAGAAACAGTGTCTCTTCCGTGGCTCGGTATGCTTTCAACTCGTTTTTTTAGTCTCGAGCAAGACTGTACGACATTCACATTACATGATTTGACTGATTTTTACGTAGAAAGGGCAACAGCGCACCACATTAAAAGAAATGATCATTCATGTTTTCATAACCTCTGGCCAAATTCAAAAACGAAACTAAAATTAAATCATCTTTGAGAGCAAGGGGGCCCCTGGTGTTTCAGGGGCCCTACGCAGCTTGCGTATTTTAAGTATAGGGAGGATCGGCTCTGATTTTACCAATTACAAACAACATCAGTCTTAATAACTACTATCAATTGTGTATATGATCATTTATAAGTGATATATAACTTATAAATAAGAATGTTTAGCACTGACAAATATGTGTTAAACTTAATAAATATTTGTCACATTGAGCAGGGAAGAGGAAAGGCATGGATCTATGCGCAAGCAGTTTATTAACAAAACACAAACACACATGTAACTGTGATGTTATTCTGATTTACTATATTATATTTCAAATGGATTTAAATCTTAGACAATGTAAATCCATCATATTAAAAGTTGTGGGAAGAAAATGGTTATATAATTATGCAGCATCAGAGTGGATGGAAAATGGGTTGGTCAGTCTGATCCAGACACTATAAATGAAAGCACAGTACGGAGAGCAGAACAAACACCTAATAGGAGGAGACTCATGGCCTATGAGACAGAGGATCATGAGACTCAATACTGCTTTCCTGCCATCAACTCATCATGTACCAAGGGAAAACGCTCCAGTTTTGAACATAATATCATCTATATGTTTGTATTATTGTTATCAGCATGGACTGTGTTTCTGAACCTGCTGGTGATCATCTCCATCTCTCACTTCAAGAAGCTTCACACTCCAACCAACCTGATCATTCTCTCTCTGGCTGTGGCGGACATGCTTGTTGGACTTATTGTGATACCCATAGAGGGCATCAAGCAAATTGAGACATGTTGGTACTTCGGAGACACTTACTGTGGACTCTTTGTGATCATCGTTAGGTTGCTCCTTATTACATCTCTTAGTAATTTGGTATTAATTGCTGTAGATCGCTATATGGCTGTGTGTCACCCTTTACTGTACCCACAGAAAATGACCACAACTAAAACTTTAATAAGCATCTGTCTCTGCTGGTTTTGCTGTTCAGTTTACATTATTTGCTTTGTAATAAGTAACGGATATTTTAATATGTCAGACAAAACACTGTGTTACGGCCAGTGTATTGTTTTGATTACACCTGCTTGGAGATTCATTGATTTGATTGTTTCCTTTTTATTTCCTTGTACTTTGATCATCACTGCATATTTGAAGATATTTTATGTTGTGCAACGGCAAGTGAAAGTTATTAACTCTCAAATGAACGGAGTAAAATGTGTAGTGGACATTTCAGTGAGGAGGAAAACTGAGAGTAAAGCTGCTCTGACATTAGGAATCATTGTGACAGCTTATCTGCTTTGCTGGATTCCGTTCTACATCTGTTCTCTAACAAAAACCACAGCTTTCTCTTCCACTACATTGACATTTCTAACATGGACTTTCCATATAAACTCAGGTCTGAATCCTATTGTCTATGCTTTATTTTACCGCTGGTTTAAAATATCAGTTAAACACATTCTAACTCTTAGAATTTTTCAGCCAGCATCCTCTATGATGGACATTTTTACAGATTTTCATTAATTATTTACAGTGGGGATATATTTGTTTTATTTTATTCGTTTTTACGTTGAGCACAACCTCTGAGATCAGTCCCCAAAAATTATAGCACATGAAATGTATTCATATGTTCAGGTATAGGAATTACACATAAAATAATCAACAATAACTTAACTTATTAAAGGAAAGTTCAATCAAACTTTTGAAAATGGTCATTATTTTCCCACCCTTGTGTTGTTCCAAACCTACATATAAATAATAAGTCACGGTCTCTGTCACCTTTCACTTGCATTGTACAGAAAAAGATTAAATGAATGTGAATGGTCAATGAGGCTGTCAGATAATGCCTAATATGCCTTTTTTGTGTTCCGAGGCAGCATGACATGTATACTTCACGGATAAGGCAATACTAGAGTCTTCTGTGAAAAAAAAGTGAAAAAGAAAATCCAAGATGTGGACAGAGTAATAGAAATGTTGATAGTACTTATATAAATGTATTTCATCAAACAGTGAAATGTATAAATAGAAAAAAAGTTCAGTGTCATTAAAAATGAACTGTTTCACCTGGCATTTGTGTATGCTATGTATTTTTATGCTTATTAAATTATCTTGCTATTAGCTCAAATTCTCAAAATCATGTGTACTCAAACTTCTAAAAATGATACAAAATGCAGCAGCATGACTAGTCTTCATTGAGGCCACGTCACACCTCTGTAATGGCTACCAGTTACAGCTCACATCAAGTTGATTACATTGATGCTTGTGTAACCCCGCGGGTCCTATTCACACCCGCTCCGAGCGGGATTAAAACCCGGGTCACATGCCTTACACGGCTCCTGGGGGTGAATAAAGGCCTCCTGTAGCGAATCCATGCGTTTTTGTAAGAAAAATATTCATCACTAATCACGCAACGCCGATGTAATATGTCATCCGCCGGAACGGCTTCCGCATATGACAGATACCGGAAGTGAGAGAAAAGTGTTTATTACGTTTGAAATATGGATATTTTTCTTACAAAAACGCATGGATTCACTACAGAAGGCCTTTATTCACCCCCCGGAGCCGTCTGTGGCACGTTTTATTATGGATGCGCTCGCTTTATTTGATGACTTGTGGACTGTTCAACTGCAACACCCGCTGACTGCAATGATAGAGCTTGGAATAGCCAGGACAATTTTTTATATAACTCCGACTGGATTCGTCTGAAAGAAGAAAGTCATATACACCTAGGATGCCTCGAGGGTGAGTAAAACACAAGCTAATTTTCATTTTTGGGTGAACTAACCCTTTAATACCTCCGTTACAGCTTCTACAATTCTGAAAGTTGTCTGAAACTCGTATTACTAGCACTTCTTGTGTTTATGTATAGTACACCTGAAAAGAAGTATAATAAAGTTAAAGAAGAGTGCTGCTGCCATGACTTCCTTAACAATGTACTTATAAATCAATAATGAAAGCATATTTCCAGAATGTAGATATAAGCACCGAAACAATGTATAACATTCTCATCAATATTTACCCTTAACAACCAAATGACAATATGAAATTGATGATACAACAATACAGCTAATATATTAACCTAAATACTGTTCAATTCATTGTATTTGATGTAGCCTATTCCATACAATAAATACAAATACAAGAAATAAATGTAAAGCATAACAGGCACGATAGTACACTAATTTGATAGTCGCCTACAGTTGTAAGATAACATGACTTAATACAGTTGACAATAAATAGAACTGGTAAGCAAGACTGAACTACTAGTCTAGAATCACTGATGTCAGCTAAGGTGGAGCTGAGGATGGAGGCGGGAGTTTAAAGCGCTACAAACCCAAGAACTGAACCCCAGAAAAGTCCCCCTAAGTCAGCTGGATCTGAAACTTACTAACCTGACAAACTCTACTAACACTAACCAGTCTCAGACCAGCTTCTCACACAAACATCAAAATAAATCAAATGATCAAACAATCTAAAAATATATATCTGGAACACTGGGATCAAGAAACTAAAACACAAAGTAAATTACAACTCTATCAAACTATAAAATCAAATTATGAATTGGAAAAATATCTCCAGGGTGTCAGAGACACAAAGCAGAGACAGATCCTGACCAAGTACAGGCTCAGTGAACACAGTCTAGCCATTGAGACTGGCAGACACAAAAAGAGCTGGTTACGCAGAGCAAAGAATGTGTGCTCACTGTAAGACAGGACAGATCGAGACAGAGGTGCACTTCCCCCTTCACTGTTACAAATTTAAATCAATAAGAGACCTATACATGAACAAATTCACAAAAATAATAAAGAACTTTACAGCCATGACTGAAGAGTAACAAATAAAGATAGTAATAGGAGTGGGACAGACAGCAGCACTGGCTGCGAGATATGTGTGGATGTGCCACAGCCTGAGATGCAGCAGAAGAATGTGTATAGTGTGTGTATCTGACCTCTGTGTGTTTCCCTTCTGTCCACCACAGTGACCCTCAGCATGTTTTAGGGATGCACTGAAATTAAAATTCTGGGCTGAAACCGAAAATTATTTTAAATAATTTTTTTATTATTTTATTAAATAATATAAAATGATTTTGTATGACTTTAATTTAACTTAATAATTTTAATGTTATTGAATTAAAAAAAATACGAGTCAATAAAATAACAACAGTTTTATTGAAAGTAAAACAATAAAACTGGACAAAAAATATATCTAATATCAATATATTATTTTTATTCAGTTCTATGCGACAGAATCAGAACTGAATATATTTTTTTTTATTAACCAAATAATGTATAGTCCTACAAAGCTATTATTATCATAGCATGTGAGCAGATAGTGTCAGGAGAGGGTAGCGTCATTTACCAGCGTTGCCTAGTACAGCTGTACAACACCATGTTACAGCACAGTAGCCAGCCTGCAAACAGGAACAAGTATACTACATAGAAACGTACTGTCGGCATGTTATTTGAGCGGACTTTGCTTAACAGTATATTTAAAATAACTATTTTAATATAAATGAAAGTGTCATTTATTCCTGTGATGGTAAAGCTGAATTTTCAGCAGCCAGTCTTCAGT
>NW_015665026.1:589139-608852 GCF_001515625.1 Sinocyclocheilus rhinocerous
AATTCTGGATGCATCTTAAATCAAGTCCCACAGAATCGCTACATTTTAAAGCGCTACAAACCCAAGAACTGAACCCCAGAAAAGTCCCCCTAAGTCAGCTGGATCTGAAACTTACTAACCTGACAAACTCTACTAACACTAACCAGTCTCAGACCAGCTTCTCACACAAACATCAAAATAAATCAAATGATCAAACAATCTAAAAATATATATCTGGAACACTGGGATCAAGAAACTAAAACACAAAGTAAATTACAACTCTATCAAACTATAAAATCAAATTATGAATTGGAAAAATATCTCCAGGGTGTCAGAGACACAAAGCAGAGACAGATCCTGACCAAGTACAGGCTCAGTGAACACAGTCTAGCCATTGAGACTGGCAGACACAAAAAGAGCTGGTTACGCAGAGCAAAGAATGTGTGCTCACTGTAAGACAGGACAGATCGAGACAGAGGTGCACTTCCCCCTTCACTGTTACAAATTTAAATCAATAAGAGACCTATACATGAACAAATTCACAAAAATAATAAAGAACTTTACAGCCATGACTGAAGAGTAACAAATAAAGATAGTAATAGGAGTGGGACAGACAGCAGCACTGGCTGCGAGATATGTGTGGATGTGCCACAGCCTGAGATGCAGCAGAAGAATGTGTATAGTGTGTGTATCTGACCTCTGTGTGTTTCCCTTCTGTCCACCACAGTGACCCTCAGCATGTTTTAGGGATGCACTGAAATTAAAATTCTGGGCTGAAACCGAAAATTATTTTAAATAATTTTTTTATTATTTTATTAAATAATATAAAATGATTTTGTATGACTTTAATTTAACTTAATAATTTTAATGTTATTGAATTAAAAAAAATACGAGTCAATAAAATAACAACAGTTTTATTGAAAGTAAAACAATAAAACTGGACAACAAATATATCTAATATCAATATATTATTTTTATTCAGTTCTATGCGACAGAATCAGAACTGAATATATTTTTTTTAATTAACCAAATAATGTATAGTCCTACAAAGCTATTATTATCATAGCATGTGAGCAGATAGTGTCAGGAGAGGGTAGCGTCATTTACCAGCGTTGCCTAGTACAGCTGTACAACACCATGTTACAGCACAGTAGCCCTACTGCAAACAGGAACAAGTATACTACATAGAAATTTCCTGTTGGCATGTTATTTGAGCGGACTTTGCTTTTCCGGTGAGCATGAGCGGAACACACATTCATAGAGCGGATTATTGAGCGGAGCGTCACACTGTGCAGTGACGACAGCTAAAGGGAGAGTGAAATCTGCTATGCCATATATTTTCGGCTCATATTTTCATCCATTTTTCTCTTTCAGCCCAAAAAAAGTTGTTTAAAAAAAACAAAGCAAATTTATTTCACAAAAATTGTTGACACACACACACAAGTACTGTCCCCCTTTACTAAACATACACATAAATTGTAAGAATATGACTAATACTGATGAATAAACAGCCTATAAGGTAAGGCTATTTAATAGCAGTCTCAAACTAGTTTTGTTAATACAATTAAGTTTGTATGAACCACCACAGTCATTTAAACATAGACAAAATAACACAACGTGAAAATAACATGGCATTTTTGGGTTATGGATACAGCGGTTACCATGGTGAATACACAATGCTAAAATGAACTGTTAATGAAACATGGAAGCTCCTGAATAGAATGAATATCATATCTTCATGCAAATCCTTCCCAGCTAACACACAAAGTGCCATGTGATTTATTGGTACTTTACTTTTATTTCACATGTTGCATCTTCGTAGTTTCTTTTGCGCTTTAGTGAAATGATACACAGTGCGCTGCCGCATTCCACACAGTGTGCTGCCGCATGCAATTATAGAGTGCGTGTTACTAGCACAGTATAACGTCTGACAGGACAGGATACTACCGTTTTTCTGAGGTGAGAGCCTTTTTATTTCGTAATAAGTTACGAAAATAACGATAGGATAATGACACTGACATTAAGCCTGACAACGTCTCTTCTGACCACAGATACTGAATCAGGACAGTGCGTTTTTCTCAGGCACTCTTTACTTAAACTGCATCTGACAAAAGTGTCAACAGCTTTCACGCATGTATTTCAAAATAAAAATCTTGCATCAGATAAATATTTAGAATTACGTTTTTGTTTTGTTTTTTGATGTTGTTTCTTTGACTGTACACTCCGCAACCCACTTTTGGGTCACGACCCACCAGTTGAGAAACACTGGTCTAGTACAAACACAACAACTGTTTAAATCACGTCTGAGACGCATTTATACATAAATATTGTGATATGTATACTTAATGTACAACAGACTGTACAGGCAACTGCAACCATCATGGAATCTCTTAAATGATTGATTTGAAACACTTTACAGCTCCACACACCACACAAATAGTGCTTCTCAAAATCAATACACAACCGATTTCAATACAGCATGATGCCAGCATCTTGCTCAGCTAATAGTGATATTCTAATAAGCATAAAATGCACACCACACAAAAATATTGCATAACATATTTGAGTATTGAGAATTTTCAGTGTTGAATGAAATGTTTATTTATGCTCAATATTTCTCCCTCTTTGTCCACCATTTGGAATTAATTTGTTGCAAGGAAAGAAGGATACATATGATGCCGTCCAAGAGTCTTTCTAAAACAAAGTGTCTTAAGGCAGCATAATTAATTTGTTTATCTTTCAGAAGCACACACTGGTGCGTTAAAATGCAACTTCTATAGGCAGATCACAAGGTTTAGCCTAAGTATCTCTATCTGTATGTATCTGTAAAACATGATGACATTTTGCAAAATCTGCATATGTCCATTTTCAGGGAGTGATTTTTGATCTAAGAGAGAACTGATCTCATTGAACTTCTCAGAGAATATGAAAAAAACTAAATCAAACCCTTATGTAATTATGAATGACAGTCTGCAAAAATGTCTATCATAGCGGATGCTGGCAGAAACATTCTAAGAGTAAGAATGTGCTTAACTGACATTTTAAACCAGGGTTAAAAGAAAGCATAGATAAGAGGATTCAGACCTGAGTTAATATACAAAATTCATAATAGAAAATAGGCTGTGGTGAAAGCCATTCCTGTGTTTTCTGTTAAAGACAAAATAATGAAGGGAATCCAGCAAACTAAATAAACTGTGACAATGATTCCTAATGTCAGAGCAGCTTTTCTTTCAGATTTCCTCTTCACAGAACCATCATTTACATGTTTTCCACCCTTCACCAGTGAGTTTATAACTTTCACTTGCTGATAATGCAACATAAAATATCCTCAAATATAAGGTTATGATAAGGGTAAGGAATCAAGAAAGACAAGAATAGATCAATGACTGTCCAGTCAGAAGTAACCATAATTGTATATTCTCCATAACATGCATATTTCTTGTGTGAGAGACTATTGCACAACAACTATTGCAGTGTTATATGCTGAAGAGCAAAACCAGCAAAGACTGACAATAATTAATGTTTTAGTTGTGGTTATTTTCTGTGGGTACAATAAACGGTGACACATAGCCACAAAACGATCAACAGCAATTAAAACCAAATTACTGAGAGATACTGAAAAGAGAAGTCCCATTATTGTTAAAAATAGCCTGCAGAAAGTGTCTCCAAAGTACCAACATGTTTCAATGAGCCTAGTAGCCTCTATGGGCATCACAATAAGTCCAACAAGCATGTCAGCCACAGCCAGAGAGAGAATGATCAGGTTGGTTGAAGTGTGAAGCTTCTTGAAGTGAGAGATGGAGATGATCACCAGCAGGTTCAGAAACACAGTCCATACTGACAGCAATGAGAAAAACACAAACATGATTTTGTATTCATATCTAGAGTAGAAGGTGACACGCGAGTGGATTTTCAAATCCTCTCTCGTCCCACTCCCACAAAATAAATCCCATCCCATCCCGATCCCACGAAAAAACTGGGGGGAAATCCCGTCCCGTCCCAATCCCAGAAGAATGACTCCCATTCCCTCCCTCTCACGTGTTGTGTTTTTTTGGCTGGAATCTGTCAGTTACAGTAAAAAATACAGTACAGATGACAGCATGCCCACCTTAGTTGAATAAAATTTTATTGAACTGAAAGCCAGCTTAAACAATGCACAGTGTGCATTGCACACACATTAAATTTCATGTGAATCATCCATGCAAACACACACATGCACGCGCACACATTATAAAAATTCATTGTAAAAAATTTTTGGTTACTTCAGACAGAAATGTCGGTGAGCACAACTGAGGTATCATTTTTCAACAGCAGTCGTTGCAGACTCCATTTTGATTATGATTTTTGTGGCTACAAAGTGCATGGGGAAGCCGCCTTCTTATCTTATATTATTGCTGGTTGCCATTGGTATACCAGCTTGGTGCATTACCGCCACCAACTGTTACGGGTGTGGAGCGCGTCATTCACTTAACCAGCCCACACCAAAGCAAACAGGAGGAGAGCATAAAGAGATAGGGCAACTAGAATTGAGTTCAAAATTTTAATATATTGTTTATTTATATAAAAGGTATATTTGTGTATAAAGTTGGGTATCATAGTGTTATTACGATTCCCAGTCCCGCCCACTCCCACTCCCGCTGACATTTTTTCCTGTCCCGTCCCAATCACGTGATTAATAGTGATTTTGTTTCCCGACCTGCGGGATTCCAGCAGGATTCCCGTGACCCGTGGAATTCCCGAAAAAATGTCAGCCTGTAATCTAGAGCGCATTCCCTTGATACATGATGAGTTGATGGCAGGAAAGCAGTACTGAGTCTCATGATCCTCTGTCACATAGGCCATGAGTGAATTTCCTCCTGTTAGGTGTTTGTTCTGCTCTTCTTACTGTCCTGTCATTTATACAGTGTCTGGATCAGACTGACCCATTCTGATGATGCATAATGATGTCATAATTTTATATTTACATGCAAGAGGGCCGGGCCTAACACAGATCCTTTCAGCACTTTACTGCTGTTAGCTTAGAGAACAAAATGGTAACAGTCAGAGAAAAAGGATCTAAACCATCTTAATGCCTATCCCTGAATATCATTGTAATTTTGTAAAAAATCTAAAACTATGACACGAACTGTAGTGTCAAGGCAAAGTAAAGTACTGCGATGGACTCTTTTCACTGACTGATCAGCATTTTTTTTTTAAATTATGTACATTTATAACATACTTTGTATTATATTACCTTTGCATCAAATTACAAAAAAATTATTAATGCTGCTGTGAGAGTGTTTCTAATGCTAATAACCCAACTATGACGACTTCTGCTTTTGTATAGGACAGACAAAGATACAAATTAAATAAACAAATTGAAGGTTGTTTGGGAACAGTAGGTTTATTTAACACTGTAAGAAAAACTGAATAATCAAATGTAAAAATAAAACACTGCGTAGTCTTCACTGTATGAATTAAATATGAATTGATTCTTATTAAAGATACAAAAGTTGTTTAGCCAATAGCAGTGAGTGATTTTCTCTGTCTTTTGTTGTTTGATTAACATTTATGACACAGGCATCAGCAGATATATTAGGCTGCTGTCATTTTAAAGGCCGGGACACGTTGAATCGGCGTCAGGTCCGTCTACGTGAGTGAGAACTCTGATTGGATGCTCAGTTTAGTAAATGAGTCAGTGCCCATGAATTAAAGCTAAAGTGATGAAAACGAGCAAGTAAGGCGGCACCAGGGGCGTGTCTACATGGTGGCCAGGGGTGGCACTGGCCCCCATTGAAATATGGTTGGCCACCCCAGGTGCCCCCCCTACCAGATGTCTTGCGATTGGCTTGTTTTTATAAAATTTCTAACTGCATCAGTGGCGGATCCTGGCATGGGCAATAGGAAGAAGCTTCCTCAGGCGGCTTTCTTCTCTTCTATATACTTAATTTTAGGGGGTTTCTATAGCGTTATCTTGTATTCAAAGTTCTGCTGCAGTGACAATCCTCCAGTGATCTGTTCATTCAGGGTGTGAAACAAGCTAACACACACAATGCACTGATGTTGTTTTGTGCTCAGAGGTCTGTGAGATGTTAAATGACTTGATGTTGTTTTGATATCTTGATAAACTGAAATGATGTTTGAATTACAGAAATCCATATATATATATATATATATATATATACACTGAACAAAATGATAAACGCAACACTTTTGTTTTTGCCCCCATTTTTCATGAGCTGAACTCAAAGATCTAAGACTTTTTCTATGTACACAAAAGGCCAACCCGTGGAGGACAGTCTAATAGAGCGAGTAGTGTAAATAAGACATTTGCAGTTCACAAACTGACAAGTAGACGTTCCTACAAGTAGAATCCTAATGACAAGTGAGATTTGCACCTGAGATTTGCCTACACTGTAAAAAAAAATAGTGACTATCCTGAGCAGCAACAGAGATGAAAAAGAAAAAGGTCTATTTCACACTTTAAAGATCAATGGAGAAAGAAGCTGTTTGCTTCCAAATGGTGCAATTATAACAGCAGGAGCTAACAGGGCTATGCAATCCAGACAATCCAGTCTTTTAGGTGAAGCTCTTTAGTGCTGATGGAGTGCAAATGCTCCAGTAGTGTTCATATCTTTATGAAAGTCTTTAAATATGCATAATTCAAAGAAAGATTTTCAAAGCTTTTTGATAGAATCAGTTTTCATAACAGTACTGGGTTAACTTGTGACACAATGATAAGTAACTACTTTTATTAATAATAATCATGTCATTTGTTTGTTTCATGTTTATGGTGACAACATCTTACTAAATCTTTATTAAAATAGTTTTGTAGCTTTCTAAAATACTGTTAGACAAAATATATATAAAAAAAATGTTTGTGAAAACATGGGTGTGATGATAACTCTAGTATCATTAAATAATTTTAACTTGTTTTGAAATGGAAATCTTTATCCCATCATCTTTGGAGCCTTTGTTGCAGCAACATGAACACCACAGACATGTCAGCTTTGGATTGTGTAATACAACACTGTGTCAATACTAAATCAGTTTAAAAAATAAATCAACTCCTCACAAACATTCTAAAAAGTCTATAAAAATCAGTAAGCATACTGATTTAAATATTCTAAGAAGTTATGATGTGTTTCAATTATATTTTAGCTGGTAAAATAAAGCAAAGAGGAATCAGACATAGCATTCAGGTCAGCATACAAGGTCCATGTTAGAATTTGTGATATGGTGGAGGAGATTACTTTTTTTTTTTAAAAGACAAGAATCCAGCAAAGCAGAAAAACTGTCACAATGAATCTTAATGTCAAAGCTGATTTGCTCTCAGATTTCCTCCTCTCTGAACCTGCCATTACACATTTACCACCCTTTTACTTGCTGATGTGCAACATCCTCAAATACAAAGTAATCACTGTAGAAAGATTTCATTAAGTTATTAAAGCTATTCCTGTAACAATACTTCAGCTTGTCAAAAGTCAACTTTTACTTATATTTCTCTATCTGTGACAAACCTAAAATGAACTTTAGAAGGTGTTAACTGAGAAAAAATTTAATAACAAACATATTGGTAATATTTTCCCAAAATAAAATATCTCCTAGAGGGAATTTTTTTTGGAACTCTATAATTGAGAATATTGACTGGAGAAGAGCTTGGTTAATTCCTTTTAAATATTGTATTAATAATAAAAGAAAAGAAATACACTTCAAAATTCTACATACCATTTACCCATCTAAATCTCTAACATCAAGATACAATGATATTGATGATGTATGTTGCTTTTGTAATAGTGAGAAAGAGATGCTGACTCATTTATTTTTTGACTGTAAAGTCGTAAACAGGTTTTGGATTGATCTGGCAAATTATATATTTAATTTAGTGAATATTAATTAATGCTTTACTTTAAAGGATGTTATTTTGTGTTATGAAAACAAAAGCAATAAAGATCTAGAATGTATTGTTAACCTTTTTATTTTATTAGCAAAATTTCACATACATAAAAACAATTAATCTCCTGTGTTAAAAAGTGTTTTTGTCTGATCTTGACTGTTATATTTCTTCAATAAGACTGTTAAATAATAAAAAGTCTGTGAAATGTTTAAAATACTATGATATCTTCCAT
Organism: Sinocyclocheilus rhinocerous; assembly: GCF_001515625.1. Classification (NCBI taxonomy): domain Eukaryota; kingdom Metazoa; phylum Chordata; class Actinopteri; order Cypriniformes; family Cyprinidae; genus Sinocyclocheilus; species Sinocyclocheilus rhinocerous. Next base: position 597,227 of record NW_015665026.1, read on the forward strand.
CCCCCTTAGCACTTTGTAATATCATTATATGTCAAATCTAAATGTGCGCTATGCTCTGGTTTTCTTTTTCTTGTTTTCTTTTTGTTTGTGTTTGTTTTTAATATATATATATATATGTGTGTGTTTATAATTTGTTTTGTTATTATTTGTATGTTCCAGCATTCTTCAATAAAAATAAATAAATAAATAAAATCACTGTAGAAAGAAACACAACTTTTAAAAATTAGAAACTGATCATTTACATATCCTCCGGGAAAAGACTGAAGTATTCTGATGATGGCTTAAATATTTTTAGAGTCATTATGTGTTTAGCTGATTTTCTAAACCATTTATAAAACAGTGCATAGATAAGTGGATTCATACAGGAATTCATGTACAAAATCCAGCATGTTACATTAAATTCAACAGTTGACTCATTTCCTTCAATAAGAGTCACTATATAGTAAGGTATCCAACACATAAAGTAAACCATTACCACAATACCCAAAGTTTTTGCTGCCTTTCTTTGTGATCTGCTGACACCTGTGACATAATTTACAACCTTGGCTTGGTATTTTGCAACACAGAAGATTTTCACATATATAGACATGATTATAGAAGAAGGGGCAACGAAAGTGACTATGAGGTCTGTGACAACATGTTCAAATTTGAAAGAAACTGAACAGTCTCCATAACACCTGTCTTGTGTCTCTGGGTAGAACATTGAATTGTATAAGATAATGACAGAATATATGCTAGAACAGAGCCAGTTTATAATAATGCAAAAAACAACTTTATCGGTCGTGACCCTCACTGTGTATCTCAAAGGGTCACTCACAGCAATATAACGATCCACGGATATAAAGACTAAATTACCAAGAGATGCTGAAACAACCATAAAAGCAATAAATAAAAAAAGAGAACAAAATGTCTCTCCAAAGTACCAGCATGATTCTATGAATGTGATGCCCATTAACGGTATAACAATCAGTCCCACGATCAGGTCAGCCACAGCCAGAGAGAGAATGAGCAGGTTGGTTGGAGTGTGGAGCTGCTTGAAGTGAGAGATGGAGATGATCACCAGCAGGTTCAGAAACACAGTAAACACTGATAATAAAAAAATGAACATGTACAAAATGACATACTCCACTTCAGGTTTGATTTCTCTGAAACATGACAAATTGTTGTTTGGAAAGCAATATTGGATTTCTTGACTGTTGTCCTCCATGATGCTCTGGTCAAACATTTTCACAATTGATTATATCCTTTGTAGCCTGCCCCTGTCCTCAAAGCTGCCACTTCAAAGCTGTGGTACAATATTTCAGCTGTCAGTTTGACTTTCTGCTTTCTATAACTGATTGGATTCTAATTTATATGTACAGAAAACAAGGACATCCCATTAAATGTGAAGTTGCATTAAACCCACCTACTAATTAAATATTCAGTGATGAATTGGATGGAGTCTGTAATATAATATTTGTGAGTGTGCAAATATTTCATAAAATACAAACACTGAAATTTAATCTTAGTTTTTGTCTGTAAAGCTTTTAAAAGACATCTTCTTACTTTTATGACCTTCTGAATATAAAACACCTGTCAGATGTCTAAGGTCTTTGGATTAGAGACTTTTATTGGTCCCCAGGTCTAGGCTAAAGACTAGGAGTTAGGGCTGCACGATTATTCGAATGCGATTGTCATGCGCATCTTGTCAGTAAAGCCGGTTCTGTGATTAGTAGTAAATCTTCATCACCTGCTTTCAGATGGAGCAGAATTTTAATCGCGCGATTATGAAATCGAAGAAATCGTTCTGCGATTATGAAAGCTGTTTGCGTAGGTTGTTGGTGAACTACGGCTCTGTGTAGTAAATGCTGCTCCATCTGAAAGCACGTGAAAATACCACATTTAATAACATGCTTTTACTCCAAACTCACTTCATAACGTCAGTCGAGTGTTTGAAATAAATCCTTCTGTGAGATGATGTGGCTTCTTACACAGAATAAGGCACGCAACATATTTCATAGTATTCTAAGCAGTGATAAAGGCTATGTCGATTAGCATTGCATTATTATATACTTTATTATAATAAAAATTATAATAAGATGAACCATATATATCCATATATACCAGATAAACCATATATTGTCGTACTCATGTGTTTATTAGTCACGTTGAATTAATAAAAGCAGTTCAATCTTCTGTTTATTCAGCAACCGTTATGGGTTTCTTCTGCGATGCCTGAAAATTACCAATACATTTTCCATTTTCCTTTTTTTCTCTTTTTTTTTTAACAGTGTATATTTAACAGTACAATTGAGTCTGTATTGCACTGTGTGCAGCTAAAGAATATAAAACATAATTTTTGTTAGGCCATATACTTTACAGCCTGAAGTGTTGGTTCCTCTTCAGGAACTCGAGCTGCGTCGGAGGACGCTTTGGGAACGCCCTTCAGCGTGACCGGCTCTGAACCCCGTGTGTAATCAGTCCAATAGATGGGCGAGACGTCACGGGCGGGTGACGTAATGACCAGGAAGCTATAAAAGCACGTGTGGTGAAACCGGCGTCAGCTTTCTGTCATTCAGCAAGCGCTCTGTGTGTGTGTCAGTCTGTTTTCCATTTGTCAGTCTTATTTGATGTTGTTTTGTCCAGAATGTCAAAAGCACAAGACAAAAAGAAACACATAAGCAAGGGCGAGGGCAGGCAGCGTTTCAGGCTGTGTGTTCCTCCCTGCCCACGTTATATTATGGGTGGGGATACACACAGTTTGTGCTTTGTCTGCCTGGGAGCGGAGCATGCTGAGTCGGCTCTCTCTCTCGAGAGAGAGAGAGAGAGGGAATGGAGACGGGCGAGTCCCTATCTTCTTCCTTACCCGCCAGATCCAGCGCCCCTTCTCTGGGATCGGAAGCCCGCTCTGCGGTTACTTCCCCCCGGGGAACGGGCTCGACGCTCCGCCTGTCTTCCTCCGAGGAGGTTGATGTGGTGGGCGTCGATGAGGATTCGCCCCCTCAATTGCCCCCGTATGAGGAGCTTTTGGAGGTGGTAACGGGTGAGTCCCTATCTTCTTCCTCACCCGCCAGATCCAGCACTCGCTCTCCGGGATCGGAAGCCCGCTCTGCGGCTACTTCCCCCCGGGGAGCAGGCTCGGCGCTCCGCCGGTCTTCCTCTTGATGTGGTGGGCGTCGATGAGGATTCGCCCCCTCAATTGCCCCAGTATGAGGAGCTTTTAGAGTTGGTAACTCGTGCCGTGGCCAAGTTAAACATCGATTGGCCCGCCGAGAAAATGGCTGAGCTGCAGAAGAGTAAATTGGATGAGCATTTTCTGCGTGTTAAGCTGCCACCTCAATTCCGTCGTCGATAGGTACCAGGAGGCTCGTAAACAGGCGGCGCTGGCCGTGCTGCGTGCACTAAGACACTTCCTCCCAGGTCTGAGAGGTCACCATGTGTTGGTGCGCACCGACAAAACAGCGGTGGTCTCTTACATCAACCACCAAGGAGGTCTGCGCTCACGCCGTTTGTACAAACTAGCGTACCAGATCCTTGTGTGTTCCCAGGGCAAACTTCTCTCGCTGAGAGCAGTTCACATTCCTGGGCATCTCAATATGGGAGCAGACATCCTGTCGAGGCCGGGGCTGAGGCCCGGGGAATGGATGCTTCACCCCAGGGTGGTGAAGCAGATATGCTCTCAAGAGAGTTGGGGATCTGCAGGCCCTCTCAGTGTCCCCTTCCTATCTCGACTTTGCTCTCGACTATGGCCTAGATATGCGAGCCACTCCCGGCTCTTCTGTTCTCTCGCCATAGCTGTGCAGGCTTCCACACTAGGCAGAGATTTGGAATTCTGGCGGCGTGGGCATACTCGTTCCCAAAGTGTCCTCCGAAACAGCTCGAGTTCCTGAAGAGGAACGTCATACTTCCAGCATCTCTGCCAGCGCTTGCTTCACTCCTAGAAGCTGACGCCGGTTTCACCGCACGTGCTTTTATAGCTTCCTGGTCATTACGTCACCCGCCCGTGCCGTCTCGCCCATCTATTCATTCCGCCCCCCGCCCGTGACGTCTCGCCCATCTATTGGACTGATTACACACGGGGTTCAGAGCCGGTCACGCTGAACGGCGTTCCCAAAGCGTCCTCCGACACAGCGTCTCGTTCCCTTGAGGAACCATGGTTACATGCGTAACCTGAGACGATTTCCAATCCCCTCCACTTCTAGTATATAATGAATTCGTAATCATAGTTTTCTTAAAATAGTGTATCTATACTGGTATTTATGCTACAAGCAATGTCTGTATTTGGTATCTGAGAGATAACTGAGGGTCTGACCCATGTCAGGAACGTAGTAATGCAGGAATGCAGTTTACTCATTTAGTCCGGCTTCCAGAGAATAAATATGTATTTGTTTTGTAATAATTGAATATCTGAATATATTTTATAGAAAAAGTGTTATCAGTAACAATTTTGTTCTTATTTATTTCATTCTGTGGTTCTCGTGAGAGCTGTATGAGACATGTAAAAACCGATTTTGCCTATAGGGCCAAGAAGGTCACTAAAGCACCTGTTTCCATGTATCCACTAATTCTCATGTATGTTTAATATTTATAGCACCATTAGTTGTTATATGTCAAACTAAGCGTGAATCGTGTAGAAGTTTGAATCAGTGCTCTGTGTGAGTGTACTGTTCTGTTCCAATGATGTACTGCAGCTCAACCTTGAAGGGAAAAGATATTGCCTATGTTTTACCTAATGGCATATTTTCAAGGGTTGTTTAGGAATATAACAGGCACGTGACCATGCCAAAGGAACAGTCGCCAGGATAATCAGCAGCTGCCCAGATGAGAAGTGCCCTAACAGGATTTGTGACTCACCTACAACCCTTAAGATAGTTGCTTACGAATGGAACTTAGTATCTCCAAGAAACTGTCTTTAGATAACCACATTTGTGTAAAGAAAAGAACACTGTGTGGAAGTGTGGAGAACTCTGTCTTCAGTAATATAGCTGTCTTCAGTAAATTCTCTGACAACTGAGTGAACTTCAAATTTTACTCCTGGACTTCATTGAGAATATTGGTCTCTCTATGGGGATTAACTGTAATTTCCCTACAACTCATTCTCTCTACCCAGGTGAAAAAGAAATATATTTAAATTGTGCTTTTTCAGACATACTTACTATATTTAAATTATACTATACTACGTGCATATTAAATGTATTATTTTGAAACTTTAAGTATATTAAGTGTATTTCAAGATATGTTTAAATTGGATTTTAATCTATTTGTAATATATTTAATATATTGAAATTGTGTTAAAATGGAATCGCAAAAAAACATCGCCAAAGTAATCCATGTGAATTTCCTCCAAGTGCCCTAAAGAGACACGATCGGCGATCGTTCTCTATAATTCTGTTTAAATTTAGACTTATATTCACGTTCAAGAGACATTTGCACGCACGTCATATTTTATATAAGAAGCTCTCTGGGGTGAGCTCATTATCATACGAACCAATCAGAGCCGTTCAATGGCTCTGGAACCAATCAGGTTTAGTCAGTGGGTTGTTTGAATTTAAACAAGTACACGCAAGGCGTATGCTTGTGTTTAGCATATTCCTTAAAATTGTAACTAAGCATATATTTATTACCAAAGTATTTCTTGTATACTTTTTATAAATACATTAAAAGTATGCTTCTGTTTAGCATATTTCTTAGAAGTATAACTAAGCACATATTTAATACAAAAGTATTTCTAGTATACTTTTTAGAAATATATTAAAATGCAATTCAATATATTTTTTATTGCACTTCAAATAAGCATGTTGGGAATACAAATGTATTATAAACATACTACTTGAATTTCAAGTATATTTTTAATACATTTAATACTACGTCTTTTTCACCTGGGTATGGTTATGGATATTTATCTTATGGGTGTGTTTAAAACAGTAGCATCAACCCTCCTGTGTAATGGTGATGCCAGGTTTCCTTTAATATAAATGAATCCACAAAATTGGATTATCAAGACACCAAACTAACAAGCTTGAGAATCCTTCTATAACTACAAAATGTTGCTATGATGAAGCTGTTTTATTTTTGATACTTGTGGTATTCCTAATATATTTTTGAAATGCTTAACAGGGGAATGACAGACGCAGACAAACAAGCAATCGAGTACTGCTTTTCAAACAACAATTTGTCGTGCATCAAGGAAATCAAATCTCAAGTGGAGTGCATTGTTTTATACATTTTTATTTCTTTAGCCTCTGTTCTTACTGTGTTTCTGAATCTGCTGGTGATCATCTCCATCTCTCACTTCAAGCAGCTGCACACTCCAACCAACCTGCTCATTCTCTCTCTGGCTGTGGCCGACCTACTTGTTGGACTGATTGTTATACCACTGATGGGAATCAGATATATTGAGACATGTTGGTACTTTGGAGAGACATTTTGTTCTTTGTTTCCATTTATCCTTTATACTGTTGTTTCAGCATCTCTTGGTAATTTAGTTTTCATATCTATAGATCGTTACATTGCTGTGAAAGATCCTCTGCAATATTCAACAAGGGTCACAACCAACAAAGCTGTTTTTTGTATCATTTTAAACTGGCTATGTTCAAGCATATATTCAGTTATCATGCTATACGATGCTATCTTCAGTACAGAAACCCTAATAACATGTTACGGGGACTGTATTGTTACTGTTAAGTTTGAGTATGTTCTCACAGACCTCATTGTTTCATTAGTGGCCCCTTGTTCAGTAATCATATCTTTATATGGGCAGATCTTCTGTGTAGCAAAATATCAAGCTCGGCTTATAAACTCTGTCACAAATGTCAGCAAGTCAGAAAAAAAGGCAGCAAAAACACTGGGGATTGTGATAGCAGTTTATCTTCTGTGTTGGATACCATATTACATGGTCTCTCTTTTTCCAGGATACGATTCAAATGAATCAGCTGTAATGAATATTATGTGTTGGATTATGTATTTGAATTCTTGCATGAATCCTCTTATCTATGCATTATTTTATCAATGGTTTAGAACATCAGCTAAACACATTCTGTCTCTGAAAATATTTGAACCATCTTCAGAATATTTAAGTCTGTTCCCAGAGGTAAATGATTAGTAATCTTTAATGTTAAAACTGATTTCAATATGTATTTTGCTGGCCAGACTGCAGTAATTCACTTTATGTACTGCAACATTTATCAACAAAACCTCCTGCTGTTTGATAGCACTTTTAAAGACAGCCCACTGTAAAACTGCAGCAGATACAACTGTGTCAGGAAATAAATAAGAGATAAATAACTGTAATACAAACTATTACTCCATGTGTCTCCTGTTCCCTTGATGATATGGTTTCCTCTGAATCCCAAAACATACAGAACATAAAAAGTGGGGGGAAAAAATGTGATTCCGTTATATTCCTGAGACCTATTAAAAAGGTTCAGCATTCAAATCTTTCTACATCTTTATTGTTACAACATTACTCAGATATTTAAAAAAAATAAAAAATAAATAACGATAATAAAAATCAGCTGTGTGCAAGATACAAGCAACAAAAAAAAAACTTAATGAGTAAATATTTATTAAAAAAAATTCACATTTACTTTAGTTTTCTGTTTGAAACTTACAAAGTATTCTAATGATTCTATATATAAGCATCAAAATGTAGAACATTTCTTCACTATAAATAATCAGATTAATACTGCTTCAATCAACAATTATGGGAATACTGTGGCAGTCTGTGGTGCTGTAACCAAATTCGCCCAGAGCAATGTGGCAATGACATCTAAAGGTTTGTACAACCAGAAGTACAAGATTTGTAATCTGCCATCTCCTTCACTAGTGACTATCCTGAGCAGCAAAAGAGAGGAAAATGAAAAAGAATTTAAAAAAATGAAGAGAGACAGAGAGATAGCAGGCCCAGGCAAAAGATACACTATAATATTACCATTTGCTTACTAGGATGTTGTTTGCAAATTTTTCCAAAATGCATGGCTATTAAAAACTGCCCATCAGTGGAAAAATTATCTGTTTGCTTCCAAATGGTGTAATTATGACATCTACCAGCAGGAGCTAACAGGGCTACCCTCACGCAAAGAAAATATATTTTCTAATATATGAATGAACAATATATAAAATGATATAACGGTATATTAGAAAATATACAGAATAATATTTTGTGTAAATATATTACGATATATTGAATAATATAAGGGATTGCCGCTTTCATTTATTGAAAAATGTGACAATATATTTACTTATATATCATAATGTAATTTTATATTCAGTAATACACTTTATAATATATAGATGTACATGTGATAAGATATGGTACTGCATATGTAGAAATATAATGAACATATATTTACTCATGCAGTATATACACACACATATTGAAATATATATTTATTATGTATAACAATAATTTACAATATACATTTTGTTTTTAATATAGCTAGTTTACAATAGCATAAGCACACCAACTCATACTATAGCACTTAATGAACAGACTATCACTGTGCTGAAAAGTGCACATCCATTACTTTTAAATAAAGTAATATACAGTCATATTGGTGTTTGGCCAATCATCATCCTAACCACAGGCTCTACTCTTCAGCACAATGGTAACCCCACAAACTTACACATACCAGAAAACCCTTTTAAATTCAAAAATAATACAACATTAAACACCAACATATCTCCCCCTATAATAATATTGAGCAAAAACACATGAAATAACACTTAATGTTAAAATGTTTACTCTCCAGTCAGAAGCAAAGCATGCATTGGAACTAGAAATCAGCTGTAACTCATTCAGTGAATGTGTGTGTATATGTGTGTGCATGTATTCACATATATATGGCAACATGTATGTGCAATATATACTCAATAAAGGATCAAACATTAAATCTTCATTTCTAAATATATTTTTACAGTATGTATCAGTATATAGCCATACATTGCCAATGGATATATTGCTGTATATTGAAAAATATAAGCATTAGTTTCCCATATTGATTCGCAATGGCGCCGACGCTGATGGCTGCCTCCATGGCGTGCTCTGCAGTTGTTTTTAGGTTTTTGTTAGTTTGTCCTGTCTTTAGTTATATCCCTGCAATCAGTTTCACCAGAGACGAATTGCTGGACATTCAGAAGTACACACCACCCGATATTTCACCGGTTTTCGACTATTCTGATGTTTTGCTGGACATTGTAGTCGGGGGAGCTGCGGCGCTGATCAAGCGCTTCAGGGCGCGCAGACGGGGGAAGCGAGCTGGCGCCCTCGTGAAGCTCAGGCAGCGCGGATTCAAAACGCCGTTGCCTAGCATCCATCTGGTGAACCTCCGCTCTCTACCCAACAAAACGGACGAAATTCCCATATATTTTTGTTACGTAAGGGTATGCAATCCAGACAAACTTGGCAGTCTTGTAGGTGAAGCTCTTTAGTGCTGATGGAGTGCAAATGCTCAAGTAGATGGCGCTGTTAATAAATTGAACAAATTTAAGTACCCAAAGATGTTTTGGAGTTAAAGAGCCCAAAATTTGTGCCATAAATGTTTGGACTAACTTCAATCAGTGTGTGAACTGATTATAAAGCGTTCTGTGAGATGCCATTGACTGCAAATCAGAAGAACTATACAAAAGGTGCTTTGGTGCTTGGCCCCTGGTTAAACCTTTTGCTTGTTTATGGATATCTTTATGAAAGTCTTTAAAGACAGAAAATTAAAAAATATCACAGTACAAATATTTTCTAGTATTCTCAAGAATAATACGAGGAATAAAATCAGATAAAGCTAATGTGGGGAGACAAAGAAAGTTTCAGAGTGCAATTCATATTCATGGCTATATAACTGCAGCTAAAAATTTATATTTGCTTAGTATACCGTTTATGATGTTCATTGAGAGAATGACATTCACTGACTTTAACATTCCAGTCTTGATTTCCAAACAACATTATCCATCAGTGAGCATACTGATTCAAATATTCGAAGGAGTTATGTTTAAATTATATTTTATAGCTGTTAAAATAAAGCAAAGAGGATTCAGATATTAGGTCAGCATACAAGGTCCACGTTATAATTTTTGACGTGGTAGACGAGATTACTGTTTTGTTTTGTTTTTTATATATATTTTTTTCAACATACAAGGTCCATGTTAAAAATTGTAATATGGTCAAGAGAAAACAACTGTTTTCTGTTAAATACAAGAATCCAGCAGATAACTGTCACAATGATTCCTAATGTCACGGTCGATTTGCTCTCAGATTTCCTCCTCACCTAACTTTCCTTTACACATTTACCAACCTACATCAAGGAGTTTATAACATTCATTTGCTGATGTACAATAAAGAATGCCTTCAAATACAAAGTAATATTCACTGTACAAAGAAAAATATATCAGATCAGTGACTGAATTGATCATTTATCCTCTGGGAAAAGACTGAAGTATTCAGATGATGGTTTAAATATTTTTAAAGTCACAATGTGTATAGCTGATATTCTAAACCATTTATAAAACAGTGCATAGATAAGTGGATTCATACAGGAATTCATGTACAAAATCCAGCATGTTACATTAAGTTCAACCGATTCTGTTGACTCATTTCCTTCAATAAGGATGACTACATAGTAAGGTATCCAACACATGAAGAAAATGGCAACAACAATCCCCAGAGTTTTTCCTGCCTTCCTTTGTGATCTGCTGACACCTGTGACAGAATTTACAACCTTGGCCTGGTATTTTGCAACACAGAAGATTTTCACATATACAGTGGGTACAGAAAGTATTCAGACCCCCTTAAATTTTTCACTCTTTGTTATATAAAAAAAAAAAAACAACTTTATCAGTTGTGACCCTTACTGTGTATCTCAAAGGGTCACTCACAGCAATGTAACGATCTACGGATATAAAGACTAAATTACGAAGAGATGCTGAAACAACCACAAAAACGGTAAATAAAAATAGAGAACAAAATGTCTCTCCAAAGTACCAGCATGATTCTATGAATCTGATGCCCATTAACGGTATAACAATCAGTCCCACGATCAGGTCGGCCACAGCCAGAGAGAGAATGAGCAGGTTGGTTGGAGTGTGGAGCTGCTTGAAGTGAGAGATAGAGATGATCACCAGCAGGTTCAGAAACACTGTAAAAACTGATGCTAAAGAAATGAAAATGAACAAAATAACATACTCCACTTCAGGTTTGATATCTTTGAAACAAGACAAATTGTTATTTGGAAAGCAATACTGGATTTCTTGACTGTTGTCCTCCATGATGCTCAATTTTCACAATTGATTATGTCCTCATTTGTAACCTGCCCCTGATGTTCACTCCGTTCTTCATCAACAGATCACTTTGAAGCTGTGGTACAATGTTCAGTCTGTCAGTTTGGCTTTCTGCCTTCCTTCACTGCCTTGACTAATTTGTATGTACAGAAACAGGGACATCCCATGAAATGTGAGGTTTATTTATACTGCATTAAACCCACCTACTACTTAAATATTCATAGTATTCAGTGATGAATCAGATAATATGTAATATTGCTGTCAACATTTGAATTTAAGATGTTTTTGCAGGTGCACATTAATATCTGGTATAGAGAAATTATGATCATGTAGATGTACATTTAAAGGGGTCATATGATGCGATTTCAAGTTTTCCTTT
>NW_015665027.1:0-824 GCF_001515625.1 Sinocyclocheilus rhinocerous
CAACAGTCTAGCAACCACCCAGAACATGTTATCAACAGCATAGCACCCACCCCAAATACCATAGCAACCACTCATTTAAGCTTAATTTCTGTCTAATATTTTTTAAATCTGTCAAACTAAAACTAAAACGGTTCACTGACTGAATGTGACTCTGTGTTTTCTAGTGTGGATCACGGAGGAGAATCCAGGATTACAGCAGGACTAAAGAAATGTACGTCTACACACACGATTACAGCAGGACTACAGAAATGTACGTCTACACACACACTCTCTCTCTCTCTCTCACACACACACACACACACACACACACATATATAAACACACACACAGCTGTAATGATTGTTGTTGTGTTCTAAATGTCTCTGTTCTTGTGTTTAGATGCCTGTTTTCTCACACTGGATCCAAACACTGCACACACTCGTCTCATTCTGTCTGAAGAGAACAGAAAGGTGACAGATGTGAAAAAGAAACAGTCGTATCCTGATCATCCAGACAGATTTAATGTGTATCCTCAGGTGTTGTGTAGAGAGAGTGTGTGTGGACGCTGTTACTGGGAGATTGAGTGGAGTGGTGTTGTGTATATATCAGTGTCATATAAGAGCATCAGCAGGAAGAGAGGTGATGAGTGTGTGTTTGGATGTAATGATCAGTCCTGGAGTTTGATCTGCTCTTCCTCTGGAGTTTGTTCTGCTCTTCCTCCAGTTACTCATTCAGACACAATAACATAAAGACTCGTCTCCCTGTGAAGCCCATCATCAGTAGAATAGGAGTGTATGATTATGTCAGTAGAATAGGAGTGTATGTGGATCACAGTGCAGGAACTC
>NW_015665028.1:0-115 GCF_001515625.1 Sinocyclocheilus rhinocerous
AATAAGTATTTTGCACTGTTTATAATACTAATAGCAATTATAATACAATATAATATGCTGCAATCCATCACGCTCCCTAAGGTCACAAAACTCTGGACTTTTGGTAGTACCTAGT
>NW_015665028.1:369-507 GCF_001515625.1 Sinocyclocheilus rhinocerous
GCCGCGGGTTGTTTTTCATGTCCGCGGGTTGAAAAACGACCCCATTAACGTGATATTTATCCCCTGGAATGCAAATTTTACCAGGGGAACCCAGCCAAAACATGCATATTTTATCTTCGGAACGCGATTTTTAACGGG